>NC_084633.1:23658992-23747632 GCF_033978795.1 Nerophis ophidion | reverse complement strand
TTGAGAAAAACTAAATGTGTTTACAAACCTTACAAAAGCACATGTTCCAAGTAGAAATCACTAACATACATTATTAGTACAGTAAAATTTTGACATTTGCCTCTTTAGTTCAAGAGTTATCCTTAAAACAAGTCCTGTATTGCCATACTGAAATTTTCATTTCTTTGTAAGCACAATACTGTCATTTTGATGAAAAAAATATGTTTGTGTTTACAAACATTACAAAATCATGTGTTACAATTATAACTTATGAACATACATTAGTACAGTAAAATTCAGACATTTGAAATCTTTAGTTCAAGAATTATCCTGAAGACAAGTCCTGTATTGCCTTATTTACATTTTCTCTGGATTGTAAGAACAATCCTGTCATTTTGAGGGAAAAATATTACGTCTTTACAAACCTTACAAAAGCACGTATTACAAGTATAACTTACTAAGATACCTTAGCACAGTGACATTTAGACATTTAGCATCTTTAGTTCAAGAGTTATCCTTATGACAAGTACTTTATTGCCTTATTCAAATTTTTGGGGGATTTTAAGGACAATCGTGTCATTTTGAGGAAAAAAAAACTAAATGTGTTTATAAACCTTACAAAAGCACATGTTCCAAGTAAAATTCACTAACTTACATTAATTAGTACAATAAAAGTTAAGACATTTGGCATCTTTAGTTCAAAAGGTATCCTTAAGACAAGTCTTGTATTGCCAACTCACATTTTCTTTAGATTCTAAGCACAATCCTGTCATTTTGAGGAAAAAAATTATGTTTGTGTTTACAAACCTTACAAAAGCACATGTTCTAAGTAAAACTTACTAACATACATTAGTACAGTAAAATATAGACATTTGACATATTCAGTTCAAAAGTTATCGTTAGGACAAGTCTTGTATTGCCAACTCACATTTTCTTTAGACTCTAAGCACAATCCTGTCGATTTGGAGGAAAAAAAATAATGTTTGTGTTTACAAACCTTACAATAGCACATGTTCCAAGTAGAAATCACTAACATACATTAGTTAGTACAGTAAAATTTAGATATTTGGCATGTTTAGTTCAAGAGTTATCCTAAAGACAAGTCTTGTATTGCCTTATTCACATTTTTTTGGATTCTAAGCACAATCCTGTCATTTGAGAAAAACTAAATGTGTTTACAAACCTTACAAAAGCACATGTTCCAAGTAGAAATCACTAACATACATTAGTACGGTAAAATTTTGACATTTTACATCTTTAGTTCAAAAGTTATCCTTAAGACAAGTCCTGTATTGCCACTGAAATTTTCATTGCATTCCAAGCACAATACTGTCAATTTGAGGAAAAATCTAAATGTTTGTGTTTACAAACCTTACAAAAGCATGTGTTCTAATTAGAACTTACTAACATACATTAGTACAGTGAAATGTAGACATGTGGCATCTTTAGTTCTAGAGTTATCCTAAAGACAAGTCTTGTATTGCCTTATGTACATTTTCTTTGGATTCTAAGCAAAATTCTGTCATTTTGGAGAAAAACTAAATGTGTTTACGAACCATACAAAAGCACATGTTTCAAGTAGAAATCACTTGCTCGTACAGTAAAATTTAGACATTTGGCGTCTTTACTTCAAGAGTCACCCTTAAGACAAGTCTTGTATTGCCTTATTCACATTTTCTTAGGATTCTAAGCACAATACTGTCATTTTGAGGAAAAAGTTAAATATTTGTGTTTACACACCTAACAAAAGCACGTTTCCAGTAGAAATCACTAACTTACATTAGTACAGTATGTAACAACCTCACACATGCTTTTCATTCGGTCAATTATAGAGTGGCTCCTTGATTACATGAAGGAGCATGCAGGGTTCTTCAAAAGGAAACTATATTGGAGTCTATAGTAGCAGCGGGCTGCCATTTTCCTGCCATTCTCCCTGCAGGCAGACACGCCTGACAACCCAACAAATTCCTCCCTGGTGACGAAGCACGACGCAAGCGAAACCATGACAAAGAACGAGATGCATGTCAGCGACATAGCCACTAGAGGGAACGCCATTGTTTACCGGGTCACAGTTCCCATGAGAATGGTGCCACTACGCCAGTTATGATGAAAACAAGTGAAGTGAAAGTATTAAAAAAAAGGAGGAAGAAAAAGAGTATTGCTGGGTGGCAACCACGGGTTTCAGGCGATGGTCTAGAGCAGAGGTGGGCAAATTAAGGCCCGGGGGCCACATGCGGCCCGTTGAGCTTTTCAATCTGGCCCTTCCCAAATAATTAAGATGTTTAAGATGGAAGATGTAGCTGCCATTATGATGTGCAGTCATGTTTTCTACCGACCGTAAGTCTTGAACGGTACAAAGTATTTCAATGGTTGGAATCTGCACTTATGGATGATATACCAGTTACTACGCTAATCTGATTAGTAGGGTTGTGGGAAAAAAATCGATTGGAATACGAATCGAATAGTTTACGTTGTGCGATTCAGAATCGATTCTCATTTTTAAGAAAATCAATTTTTTTTTTATCAATACCAATACCATAACAATGCAATCCAATTCCAAAACCAAACCTGACCCAGCAGCACTCAGAACTGCAATAAACAGAGCAATTGAGAGGAGACACAAACACCACAATGAACAACACAAAACTAGTGAAACAAAAATGAATATTATCAACAACAGTATCAATATTAGTTATAATTTCAGCATAGCAGTGATTAAAAACCCTTCACTGACATTATCATTAGACATTTATAAAAATTAAAAAAAAAGAACTATAGTGTCACAGTGGCTTACACTTGCATCGTATCTCATAAGCTTGACAACACACAGTGTCCAATGTTTTCACAAAGATAAAATAAGTCATATTCATGTTCGTTTAATAGTTAAAACAATTTTACATTATTGCAATCAGTTGATAAAAAAATTGTCTTTTACATTTATAAAAGCTTTTTTTTTTAAATCTACTACTCTGCTAGCATGTCAGCAGACTGGGGTAGATCCTGCTGAAATCCTATGTATTGAATGAATACAGAATCGTTTTGAATCAGAAAAATATCGTTTTTGAATCAAAAATCGAATCGAATAAAAATCGATATATTATCAAATCGTGACCCCAAGAATCGATATTGAATCGAATCGTAAGACACCCAAAGATTCACAGCCCTACTAATTAGTTACTATGGTAATGTAAGTCACAGCAGCTCAGAGGAGGCACCAAGCAGTGTGGGTGGGGAGCGTTTCCACAGACACGGAAGGAGATTTTCACAACAAAGTTCTAAAGCTTAGTGATGTATCAGATATATCAGATTGTCGGTGGGTTTATTTTCTACCCTTCGTGTTCATATTTGAATATCACTGTTTGTTGCATTTTTTTTTGCATTTCACTCGATTGTAAAATTTGTCGATCAAAAGGGGGAGGGCATTCATATGTTGTCAATATTCAGTGTTCTATTCTTCATAGAAAAATTTGAAATTCCATTATGTTTTTTAAGGCAATCTGTCATGTTTTTAGCATGCAATCAGACATTATTGTGAGATATTGTATTAGTGTTCATAAAAATAGATATACCGGCCCCCAGACCCATTTTCTTCTCTAAATGTGGCCCCCCGAGTCAAAATAATTGCCCAGGCCTGGTCTAGAGTCCTATTAGGCTACTGTTTATTTACCTGCATCAGTGCAGATTTGGCCATATTTTTGAAAGATTTATAGCAAATAATACAAGCGACACGGACAAAAATATTTAAAATGGGTTGGAGTTTATTTATACACTTCGAGAAAATAATTTTTGAAAGATTCAAACCATTTATCACCAAAACGATACCGCTGGTAATGGAGGCACATCATGTCTTTACATCTGAGGGGTCCACAAATTAAGCATTAATCAGTGAAAGACTACGTTGGACCTACTCGTGCATCGCTGAGTAATGAATTTGATTGACATGAGTGCCGTGACGCTGTTATCCTGACGCTAATGAGGAAAAGGACAAACTTGTTTGCAGTTGATTTCCTGCTACAAATATTAAGTCTCATCTACAATTCATGTCTGCAGTTGTTTTTATGGTGTGACGTTCATATTTTCTCATTATTTAGCTGAGGATGTCCCTGATGTTCAGTATTCAATGTTGAGCCTACAAGAATTGTATTAATCTACCTTACTAATATTAATAAGGATATTTTCTTAATGCTAACCAATATCACCAAAGACGCTATAAAGTGGTCATCCGTGTTGAATAAAGCACTTGACTTTCCTGTACAACAACAGTTAGGCTGTTAGTTTGTTATGAAAATCGACAATGGATCTACAATCACAATATTTATTACTAGGACTTAACATGACGTTAGTTTATTTGCACAAGCAGGTTTTTGTCGCCATATTTAGGCAACCACAAAGAACAGAAACTGATGCCGTCTCTTGTCCTTTCTTTATGTTTAGTTCTGCTCTCAAACACTATTAATATAGGAGGGAATAAAGTCGATTGCATCACAGAAAGTTTCTCAAACAAATCAAATGTTCAAAACATTTTCCAAGGTTATCTTTTCAGACACAAGCTTGGTTGGATTGTATTCCACAAGTTGACTAAATTGAAATTTTTCCCTGAATTTTATTACCTATATGAACAACTTCTTTCGTGACTCCAATAAAGCTCTTTTCTATTTGTAGGACTGGAACACCCAAGAACAGAACAGAAATACATCATTTTCTGCTAAAATTCTACACTCACTCTCACTTGTTTTAATGCGATGCTCAAGCTGTTTGACCACCGTGGGATTTAAGCCGTCAAAGAGAAAAACAGATGTCATACGCAACCCAGCAATTGTTCTTGTTGGTCAGATTGTCCGCACATTGACCGTTATTTCAATGCCAAACTTAACTGTAAAGATAACTTTAACATGGAGCAAACCACTCACCGTTTTAGGATTGCATTTGACATCACACTCATGTGTTTACATCGCATGGGGAGTCTAACTAGCACAGGAAGTTGTGAAGTCTATTTGTAGAAAGAAGGCATGGGAAAATAACCATAATATCGGATTCTTTCTCCAGTTAGAAAACAATACTTCATGTATGGCGTAAGAAGAAATGGAGTCAGTCTAGACCAGATCTGGGCAAATTAAGGCCCGGGGGCCACATGCGGCCCGTTGTGCTTTTCAATCTGGCCCACCGGACATTCCCAAATATTTTTTTTAGATGTTTAAGACCAGCTCTATACTCTCGGCAGGGTTCTTGAGGGTGCATGGGAGTTTGCCCAACCAGTCTACATGTGCTTTGTGGACTTGGAGAAGGCATTCGACCGTGTCCCTCGGGAAGTCCTGTGGGGAGTGCTCAGAGAGTATGGGGTATCGGAATGTCTTATTGTGGCGGTCCGCTCCCTGTATGATCAGTGTCAGAGCTTGGTCCGCATTGCCGGCAGTAAGTCGGACACTTTTCCAGTGAAGGTTGGACTCCGCCAAGGCTGTCCTTTGTCACCGATTCTGTTCATAACTTTTATGGACAGAATTTCTAGGCGCAGCCAAGGCGTTGAGGGGTTCCGGTTTGGTGGCCACGGGATTAGGTCTCTGCTTTTTGCAGATGATGTAGTCCTGATGGCTTCATCTGGCCGGGATCTTCAGCTCTCACTGGATCGGTTCGCAGCCGAGTGTGAAGCGACCGGAATGAGAATCAGCACCTCCAAGTCCGAGTCCATGGTTCTCGCCCGGAAAAGGGTGGAGTGCCATCTCCGGGTTGGGGAGGAGACCCTGCCCCAAGTGGAGGAGTTCAAGTACCTAGGAGTCTTGTTCACGAGTGGGGGAAGAGTGGATCGTGAGATCGACAGGCGGATCGGTGCGGCGTCTTCAGTAATGCGGACGTTGTATCGATCCGTTGTGGTGAAGAAGGAGCTGAGCCGGAAGGCAAAGCTCTCAATTTACCGGTCGATCTACGTTCCCATCCTCACCTATGGTCATGAGCTTTGGGTCATGACCGAAAGGATAAGATCACGGGTACAAGCGGCCGAAATGAGTTTCCTCCGCCGTGTGGCGGGGCTCTCCCTTAGAGATAGGGTGAGAAGCTCTGCCATCCGGGAGGAGCTCAACGTAAAGCCGCTGCTCCTCCACATCGAGAGGAGCCAGATGAGGTGGTTCGGGCATCTGGTCAGGATGCCACCCGAACGCCTCCCTAGGGAGGTGTTTAGGGCACGTCCAACCGGTAGGAGGCCACGGGGAAGACCCAGGACACGTTGGGAAGACTATGTCTCCCGGCTGGCCTGGGAACGCCTCGGGATCCCCCGGGAAGAGCTAGACGAAGTGGCTGGAGATAGGGAAGTCTGGGCTTCCCTGCTTAGGCTGCTGCCCCCGCGACCCGACCTCGGATAAGCGGAAGATGATAGATGGATGGATGGATGGATGTTTAAGATGTAAAGTGTAGCTGCCATTATGATGTGCACTCATGTTTTGTAAGTCTTGAACTACGCAAAGTATTTCAATGGTTGGAAATCTGCACTTAGGAATGATATACCAGTTACTATGGTAGTGTTATTAGTTAATATTGTAATCTAATTAGTTACTATGGTCATCTAATTAGTTACTATGGTAATGTAAGTCACAGCAGCTCAGACGAGGCACCAAGCAGTGTGGGTGGGGAGCGTTTCCACAGACGCTAAAGGAGATTTTCACAACAAAGTTCTAAAACTTTGAAATGTATCACACATATCAGATTGTAGGTGGGCTTATTTGTTTATTTTGTTGCATTTTTGTTGCGTTTCACTTGAATTTAAAATGTGTCGATCGAAAGGGGGTGTGACGTTCATATTTTGTCAATATTTAGTGTTTTATCCTTCATAGAAACATTTTAAATTCCATTATGTCTTTTTAAGGCGGTCTGTCATAACATTTTTAGCATTCAATCAGACATTATTGTGAGGTTTTGTATCAGTGTTCATAAAAATAGATATACCAGCCCCGAGACATTTTTTTCTCTAAATGTGCCCCCCCGAGTCAAGATAATTGCCCAGGCCTGGTCAAGACATAAAAGCCAGAGTATTTTATGGCATCTTTGCACATTAATTATGAACGCTTTTAGAGAGGATAATGCTGGAGCAAACATTTACTAAAGTGGCTCTTAGAGAAATCAAAACTTCCGGTTAGAAACATTTGTGGTCGTTTCGTGGACCACGTCGTGAAGCCTTGTTTCGGTCCGTCAGACTCTGACTTTTGCCAGGCCTAACGAACCCGAGTCAAATTTATTCTATGATTTTGTAGAGCATTAACTCAATTTCTGAGATGCAATGGTTGTGTGCCATTTGTTCAAGCAAAATAAAACAGCTGATAAAGTGGATAAGGTGGATCACACCTGCATAATCAGCAGCACATGCCCAAACTTTTACCAGTGCAAAGCTGAAAAGGCCTGGTCCACTTTCACTCGAAACACATTTCACCTTAAAAGCAGTACAGAGATTCTGTCTGGAGGCAAAACAAAACTCAAACAGTAAGATTCGTTACCGTTCTTTCCATAATACTGGCCTCCTTCCTCTGCCATCTTGAAATTCCTTTATGTGGTTAATGTTGAGAGTGTGCTGAGAAACCTCCTTGTCTTTTCCTTCACAAGACACGCTATCCAGCACTCTCTTACCGCCGGATTCGAAAGCCGAGGAGAGAAAAAGTATCGAGTGGGAAGAAACCGGTCTGACCTGTCCTTTGGGCGCCTGGCCCCGGCTAACAAGGCTCCACCTCCACCTTGCTTATCCTGAAACCAATATCTCTTCCCAATCTGTGTTCCACCTGTGTATCTCCCACTAAGTCTCCTCCCACTTGCAAAAAAAAAAAAAAAAGGAAGCTCGTCCCCCTTTTTAGTTTCTTCTTCTTGTTGTCTCCAGAGAAGAGGGGAGTACCCAGGACTGTGTGAAAAGAATGGGTGAAATTGTATAAAAAGAAGAAAAAAAAGAAAGTGATCTGAAACATGTGTTCTCGGAATCTGGCCTTAGTCTCGGTCTCTTTCCATTAATTACACTAAAATGAATCATTTGCAACATTGCAGTACCTGCAATTAAATTACAATGTAAACTACTAGGGGGGTCCAAACTACGGCCCACGGGCCAAGTGCGACCTGCCCACGCCCTCATTGTCATGATTTTTAAGAAAGCGTCGCACCGTGGAGTGCTTGCAAATTATTCCGAAATACCAAGCGGTCTCTGGATGCTACAGATTTGCTGCCATCTTGTGGACAGTGTAAATCAGATGAATGACCCTTGAATGTGCTTTGAATTAACAGCACAGCATTTACTTGTATGACACAAAGCAAACAACCTTCCCTGGTAATAGTGCAAAAAAATATATATATATAACTCACATTAAGGTCAACACGCATGGTCACACATAACACACCCCGCTCACTGATCTTTGTGGATATTATGAAAAATATCCAAACACCATTAAAAAATAAATCTAAATTACATACATTTAAATCCATTAGAGTGCAAGATGGGAAAAATGTAAAACACTCAATCCACTTATCCATGTTTGGCGCATCTTAGCTGCTTAATATTTCTGACGATTACAAAATGTGAAGAAGGTTGTCATGGAAGTAAACAAGGAGTCCGATTTTCACATACTCTTAATATCCAACGATATTAATGATTATATTTCAATTAAATGAATATAATATTTACATATATACATATATATGTATATATTCATATATATGCTTATATATGTATAAATACATATATGTATATATATACATGCACATACATGTATATATATATACATACATATATATATATATATATATGTATATACATATATATATATATATATACATATATATATATATATATACACATATATATATCCATCCATCCATTTTCAAACCGCTTATTCCCTTTTTGGGATCTATATCTATATAAATATATATCAGCACATATACATGTATATATCCATCCATTGATTTTTTTACAGCTTATTCCTTTTGGGGTCACGGGGGGGCATATATATATATATATATATATATATATATATATATATATATATACATACACACATATATATATATAAATATAAAAATGCATAAATTTGTATACATATACACATATACACACACACACATATATATATATATATACATATATATATATATATACACATATATATATATACATATATATATATTCACATATATACATATACATATATATACATATACATATATATACATATACATATATATATATATATATATATATATATATATATATATATATATATATATATATATATAAACAAAAAATAAAATATATACATATGTGTATATATGCAACGTCACGACGTGACGACACGCTGCCCAAATATATATATATACATACACACACACACACATAAAATTTTAGCCCAATAACTGGCTAAGTAAAAAAGTTTGGACACCCGTTTTAGATTATGTTGTCTATTCATTGATTAATAAATTTTTTGTCTTTATTATGAAAACTTTTAAATGACACTGAATTTATGTAATTTTTTTTAATGAGTTTTTAATTTATCTTATTTATTTTTAGTGGAGTTGAGTTGGGGGTTTATTTTTAAAGTGGTAAGTTAAGTATGTTTTAAAATTCAATGTGTTTAAATACAGTGCAACAAAAATCAAGAGTGCAAAAATTCAATGCAGAAATATTTGCTGGTTTTAAGACAGGATCGATGGCTTCGGTCATATTTTACAAGATGTGGGTCTTGAGATTTGCACGGAATTTTTATACAATGAATTTTAAAACATTCAAGTAAAAAAAAAAAAAGTTTTTAAATACACAAATTCAGTTCATAAAATTCAAACGCAAAATATCCAGTTCCATTTATTCAGTGTACAAAAAAACATTCATAATAAAAACACAAATTAACTTCCATAGTTATCCAAATGGTGGACGGATTAATTGTGCGAGATTAATTAAAATTAATTACTTTTGTAATGTTATGCTTTTTTTTTTACACTGAATTTATGTGTTTTGTTCTCCGTTTTTTTGACGTTTTATTTTCAGTTTAGTTTGTTTGTATTTATTACTATTTATTCTTAGATGTATGTATTTATGTAGAAGTAAAGTATGTATGTTTTGTATGTTTTTAAATTCAATACAGAAAAATTCAGCACAGAAAAATGTGTACCTTCAAAACGCTCCTCATTGGACAGTTTTGAGACAGGATCGATCTTAATTCATCGAAACTGGGTCTTAGGTTTTGGGGCAACAAATATTTCTGCACTTTTATACACTGACTTTTCACACACTGAATTTAAAAGAAAGATAAAAAAAAAAAAACATTTTCAAACACAAATTTTGCTCACAAAATGTTTGCTCAATTTAATTGTTAGCATAATTTGACATAAAAAAAAAACATTCAGCCCACAAAACTTAAACGCAAAAAGTTCAGTTACATAAATTCAGTTTCCTATAAAACTTTCATAATAAAAACATTAAACTCCATAGTTAATTGAAATTAATTACTTTTGTAATATTATGCTCTTTTTTTAAACTGAATTTAAGCAATTTTACTCTTATTTTTTTGTCATTTTATTTTTTTATTTGTATTTATTAGTCTTTATTTTTAGATTTATTTATGTATTTAGGTAGTAGTATTTTATGTATATTTTTAAAATTCAGTACAGAAAAACAGAAATATTATTTGCTTCAAAACGCTCCTCGTTTCAAATCAAAAATCAAAGTTTATTTATATAGCCCTAAATCACGAGTGTCTCAAAGGGCTGCACAAGCCACAACGACATCCTCCCGAGTATGTCGGGATCCCGAGGATGTTTTGAGAAAAGATCGATTGTTTCAGTCTTAATTTACTGGAAGTGCGTCTGGAGTTTTGAAGCAAAAAATATTTCTGCACTTTTTACACACTGACTTTTCACGCACTGAATTTAAAATAAAAAATAAAAAAAGAAAAGGAAAAAAAAACATTTTGCACACAAATTTTTGTTCAATTTAATATTTAGCATAATTTCACGTAAAAAAAAACAAAAAACATTCAGCCCACAAGATTTAAACGCAAAAAATTCAGTTACATAAATTCAGTGTCCTAAAAAACTTTCATAATAAAGACACACATTAAACTTCATTGTTAACCAAATGGTAGGGTTAATTGAAATTAATTACTTTTGTAATAGTATGCTCTTTTTTTTACACTGACTTTAAGTAATTGTACGAATTTTTTTTGTAATATTTTATTTTTATTTTATTTATATTTAAATTTTAGATTTATTTATGTATTTATGTAGTAGTAATTTATGTATGCGTTTACATTCAGTACAGAAAAACAGAAATATTAGTTGCTTCAAAACACTCCTTGTTTCATATCAAAAATCAAAGTTTATTTATATAGCCCTAAATCACGAGTGTCTCAAAGGGCTGCACAAGCCACAACGACATCCTCCCGAGGATGTCGGGATCCCGAGGATGTTTTGAGAAAGGATTGATTGTTTCAGTCTTCATTTACTTGGGTTTAAAGTTTTGAAGCAACAAATACTTCTGCACTTTACCACACTGAAATAAAAAAAAAAACGTAAAAAACCTAGTTACATAAATTCAAAGCTTTTGTAATAAGACACAACCCTTTATGCACATGGTGGACAATGTCAATGAATTGAAAATAACTATCTTTGTGTTGTTGTGTCGAGCAGCCAGTTTCTGTGATCGTCAAAGGCAAAGCAGAGAAATGTTGAATGAATTCATGATTGGAACAAAGAGCCCACTGAGCACTAAATGCCAGGAATATTTTATTCACATAGTGACAGAACCGGAAAAAATGTTTTGTGCTGGCTATGCACCAAAAGCACAACACACGTTACGACGTCCACCCAGTAAAAAAAAAAAAATTGAGTGCTCATTTAAAAAAGGGGACACATATAGGGTGGTGTCCTTTTAATCTGTTAAAAGCTCTCCAGAGGGTCTAATCCAATTCCATGGTTCTAACACAATGCAACCAGACAACTATTTAATTTGATCAATGGCTGTAAAAATGGGATTTCCAATCTGTGGGAAAGCTAAACCAAACACACACACACACGGAAAAGTGACTTTGAATGGGGTTCCAAATTCTCTTTTCTAGACCTCAATACAAAGGAAATAACATCAAGGTGCCTCTACGTCATGACATCCTCTGGTCTAGTCTAAACCACTGTTGAGTGTTACAACAGACTTTGTTTATGCAACATAATACAGCCACAACCATCAGGAAATGCTTACTACAACAGGTTTTTTACAAAACTGAAGCGTAAGTCGAATCTGTAAAAAGCTTTCGGTTCGCTGGGGATAATAAAAATTGGACTTGTGGAGTGATTGATACGGATAAGGAGAGGTAGATGAGTAGACTTCACAACTCAGTGGAGGTCAGGGGTGCTCATTACGTGGATTGCGGAGGGTGTGTCGATCGTCAGCCCGAGGGTCTTGTGAGATGACGTATGCTGCCAGATCATTATTAAGAAAAAACGACCGACAGGAAGATGAGTAACACTTTTTATTTCAACACTCTCGCGCGGTACCCGCCAGCAAAACTCAAAAGACAGTTCCTATCTTCACAATAAAAGCGCTGCTTCATCCTGCCTGCGCTAACAAAATAAGAGTCTCAGAAAGCTCGCAAGCTACGTACGGAGTTTGCCGCTAATCTATTTCTTGTAAAGTGTATAAAAAGAAGTATGGACGCTGGACAAACAAGATGGCAAAAAGCAACCACTTTCATGTGGTATTGGACGGAAAGGAGGACTTTTCTCCTCCATTTGAAAATGTGGACGTTATCATTACTACTGTTTGATTCCAATCAATGCAAGTCATCAGAATCAGGTAAAACGCCAACTTATATTCTTGTCTTCATGAAAGAAAGGAATCTATTTGTGTTAAACATGCTTGTATTATCATTAAATACCTTTAACTTTACAACAAAAGAGTCGCTTTCATAAATAAATAAAAATAAATTATATATATGAATGAGGTAGAACCCCTCCACTTGGTCTATTGAAAAGTATCTCGCCTGCAGAAAGAGTGTGGGCACCCCTGGTGTAGGCGGTGTTGTGATCCACAACACAAAGTCTTGGGTATGAACAATCGAACTCTTGTTAAAATTAATGACATTATGTTTGTGTAAGGTCCAATGTTAGCTTGGCAGTGTTTAATGGAATGATTCCAAATTGCTGCGCTGCGGCATTTCGGTGTGCCGTGAGAGATCTCCAGGCGTGCCGTGGGAAATTATTCCATTTCATTTAATCGCTCCAAAATGAATATTCATTACAAAACAATGCACAACAATATATTTGTGTCCCTATCGAAAGTGTCAGACAAGCAACATAGAAATCATCCAAAATAAAAATAAAAATTACACTAAAGAAAGGGAAAGTAGGGATCCAAAACAATTGCACGAGAAATGTTGCAAGTAGGGTTGGCCACTCCCTTTACCGTATGTTATTTATTTGTGTCAAACTATTTTCATACTATTTGACTCAACAATTTATTTTGGATGCATGTTTTGGAGCAGGGGAGTCCACAAAGCCGTATTGGGCTAAAGAGATTATATATATATTATATATATATATATCTACATATACATATATCTATATACATATATATATATATATATATATATATATATATATATATATATATATATATATATAATATATATATATATATGTATATATATATAGATATATATATGTGTGTTTTATATATATACACACATACATTATATAATATATATGTATGTGTGTGTTATATATATGCACACATACACTATATTATTTATATATATATATATATATATATATATATATATATATGTATATATATATGTATATATATATATATATATATATATATATATATATATATATACATATATAACTCGGTTGGTGGAGTGGCCGTGCCAGCAACTTGAGGGTTGCAGGTTCGATTCCCGCCTCCACCATCCTAGTCACTGCTGTTGTGTCCTTGGGCAAGACACTTTACCCACCTGCTCCCAGTGCCACCCACACTGGTTTAAATATAACTTAGATATTGGGTTTCACTATGTAAAGCGCTTTGAGTCACTTGAGAAAAGCACTATATAAATATAATTCAATTCAATATATATATATATATATATGTATATATATATATATATATATACATACATACACATATATATATATTATATATATATATATATATATATATATATATATATATATATATATATATATATATATATATATACTAATATCAAACCACAGCCGAGTCATACCAAAGACTATAAAAATGGGACACATTACTTCCCTGCTTGGCACTCAGCATCAATGCTTGGAATTGGGGGTTAAATCACCAAGAATGATTCCTGGGAGCGGCCACCCAGCTGCCCACTGCTAACCCTCACCTCCCGGGGGGTGATCAAGCGTGATGGGTCAAATACAGAGAATATTTTTTACCCACCAAGTTGGTACTTTAACTTTAACTTAACTTTAAAGTTGTGTGATTAATCAGAAATATCAAGCAGCTAAAATGTGCCAAACATGGAAAAGTGTGGAGACGACGTTCTGCATTTTTCCCATCATTTAAATAATTTTTACCAAGTTCAGAGAGCAGGTTGAGTTGTGTGTGACCATGTCTGTTGACATTTTGTGTTGGTTGGATTTTTTATTTTTTTTGCACCATGACTTGGGAAGGTTGTTAGCTTAGTTAGGTCATATAAGTAAAATGCTGTGTTTTCTTCCTCTCAGACTCCCGGAATTACCCACATTGTCTGCTAGATGATGACATAATAGCAGCATCAAACTTGTGAAAAGATTAAAATGAATGCAATTTCCTTGTGGGTAGGTTTCCTTATGAAACTCTTGACATCTTGCACATGACTTCTCACAGGCCGAATTAAAGACAACAGCGGGCCGTTGTTTGGACACCCTTTTTTGGAGTAATAATATGGGGTAAAATAACAACAACAAATAGATCAATAATGTATTTTGTAGTGCAACTGTCCTTTCCTTTTTGGGGTCATCAAAGCAAAACAATCGCATTATCCATCCATCCATTTTCTACCGCTTGTCCCTTTCAGGGGTTGAGGGGGATGCTGGAGCACAGTAAAATGTGGCATTATTACTTAGTAAACCATCTTGCAAGAAGCATAAACAAGAGGAACCTACAGCGGAGGCCTCGCCATTTGAAGTTCCTTGGAGTAGGATTCGGACTCGGCTGTCTATCTGGCAACCTCAGTCATGGAGAGTGGGGGAGACTACACAATTGTGACCCTGATTGCAGTGCCATTTCTGTTCGCATTCTTACACATGGCACCTTTAAGTTAGAGGTTCTCTATGAAAACATAAGCTGACTGAGTCGTAGGCAGACCTTACAGACTTTATACCAGGGCTCTCAAACTCAATTTACCTGGGGGTCACTGGACGCAGAGTCTGGGTGAGGCTGGGCCGCAAGAAAAAAATTCTTTAAAAAAACGTTGCATACTCCTCAGCATGTCTAGTTGTATAATGACGTTTCAAATTGTATTCCTTGTGCACCGCAACTTTCTCTGTGTAAATAAGACACGTCGGGGTCGCCCCTGTGCTCAACAAAGAAATATTGCATCTCCTAATTTTCCTGGTATTTTCTTTGCTCATCACTAACCTTTCTCTTCACTGCAGGCTTTGAAAAAGACATGTTTGGGGTTGTGGAATATATTTGTATTTAGCCGACGCACGGAGAATAATGTTATTTCCGCAATGTGTGTTGTTCCGCGTTTCCTCCTTACAGCAACTCGGCGGTCTGCGTATAATAGCTGGGAAAGTACCAGGATAGCAAACGCAAAAAAGTGACGGCTCCCGCAGTGTTATCCGGCGCCATATAGAAATATATGTAGTGTTCATCGTGTGAGGCAATGCAAATTAAACAAAAAAAAAAAAAAAATATCGGTGTGAATTGGTCCAGGTTATCGGGGACTGTTATTACTGACGGACAGGTGTCGCAGTGTGACTGCAGCCAGGCATATAAGAAAATCATCGTCTCCATGGCAACGTCTGTGTCACTTTCACTCACTTGCCGCTTTTCCACTAACGTAGGGGTAGGCAACCCAGAACGTCCATCCATTTTCTACCGCGTATTCCCTTTGGGGTTGCGGGGGGCGCTGGTGCCTATCTCAGCTACATTTGGGCGGAAGGCGGGGTACACCCTGGACAAGTCGCCACCTCATCGCAAGGCCAACACAGATAGACAGACAACATTCACACTCACATTCACACACTAGGGCCAATTTAGTGTTGCCAATCAACTAGGGGTGTAGCGGTACACAAATATTTCGGTTCGGTACGTACCTCGGTACAGTAAGAAAACAACAAAATATACATTTTTTGGGTTATTTATTTACCAAATTTGTAAACAATGGCTTTATCCTTTTAACATTGGGAACACTATAATAGTTCTACCCACGTTAATCCACATTAAACTGCCTCAAGTTGTTGCTTTGATTAAATAAAATGACAAAACCTTTCTTCTACATATAAAAAGTGTATCATTAAACAGTTTCAAGTCAACTCATCATGCTTAATTTATTACAGCATTTGGGAAGCCTGTAGTTGACTTTTATTATACACACACACACACACACACACAGCAAAATGAGCTAACATAACGCTAATTAGCCTTCACCTCAACCCAGAACTATGAGCGAGCCGAGCTGCAGTTTAAGTTTCTAGAAGGTCAACGGGCTCATAGTGACTTTTGTAATAGTTGTGACTGGGAAGTGTTTATATTTTGGCGAGTGTACGATGTCAGCTGCTCTCCTGCTAAACACATATCTGCTCATCTCGTCGCCGGAGCACTGACTCCATGCCTTCTGAATACGCACTGCTGATTGGCTGTTACATCAGTCTGAATACGCACTGCTGATTGGCTTTGTATGTAACCAATCAGATGGTTGTGTGGGCGGGACAATGCTGGGTGCTCACTGCTCAGACAGAGGCAGAAAGCAGAGCAGCTTGTTAAGACTTTAGTTTACAAACTCGTTCGATACACCCTCGTACCGAACCGAAACCCCCGTACCGAAACGGTTCAATACAAATACACATACCGTTACACCCCTACAATTCCCAGGTGCATGTCTTTGGAAGTGGGAGGAAGCCGGAGCACCCGGAGGGAACCCACACATTCACGGGGAGAACATGCAAACTCCACACAGAAGGATCCCGAGCCCGGGATTGAACCCTGAGTACTCAGGACCTTCGTTTTGTTAGGCAGACGCACTAACACCCAGAACGCTAAAAGAGCCATTTTGGACCCAAATAACACAACACTGTCAAGCGCCATTAATATAAAACTTGTGGGCCAAACTAACATTAAACTTTTATATAACGTCTCGCGTGTCTGAGACCCCTGCTTCATACCATTTTTAGGGTGCAGCTGTTGCCAGGCCTGTGTCCCACGTGTCTTTTATTACAGGGCCTGGGGAGTTTTGTCCAAGTTTAAGATCTTGCCAAAGAAACACCGCTATGATAAAGACCTAAACCTACATTAAAACACACTTAGATTCGTTATAAAGTTCACTTTAAGGCAGTATGGTCGAATAACTGTTAAAAGGTGTCTATCATAATGCTTATAGCAACCCTGTAAGTCTTAGTTTGATGAGACGTGTGTTGTTTAAACTGCATGGACAAGACCTCGACTACGACAAGGACTACAACACTCAACTGTTGCAGAGTCTCAGCTTTGTTTTTCTGAGAGTTGGCAATAACCCTAAGTAGCAGACTCCGTGATTCTGTCTGGGTTTTTTTTTGTTTTTTTTTTAAAGCGTACTACTAAGGATTAAAGTGGAAACAGGTGGCTACAATTATGAAGAGGATCTTGATTGTTTCAGATCAGTGGGTTAAACAAAAGTGGGAGTGAAGCAAAAAGAAAACAGTATAAATAGGCCAGATCTTGAAGATCATGCAAGCGTGAACAAACGGCACCAAGAAGAAAAAAAAGGTCAAAGAGGATTTGAATCATGTTTCAAAGCACTCTTCTAAATATGGCTTATAATTACAGCTCATCTGCAGCAGGGCATGGCCGCTTCAGATCCTTTTTTTTTTCGGTCTTTTTACTCAGTCTGAAATTACTCCATCGTGTGAAGCCCACAGCTTGGCAATGACAAGCTTTCTTCCATGGAAACTTACAGCTTTGTCCCAACATTGTGGGGAGTGTGTTTATTAGTTTTCTATCTGACTGCAAGAGCTTACTTCTCACTCTTTCCTTTCACAACAAAAGTCAAAACAAAGAATCTATCGAAAATCTAAACGGTGCAAATGTTTCTTTTTTATTTCAGCTAACATTTTTATCTGTTCAGCCATCATTGGAGTATCTAGAGTACCTACCGTATTTTTCGGATTATAAGTCGTTCGGAAGTATACGTCGCACCGGCCAAAAATGCATAATAAAAAAGGGCAAAAAACATATATACGTCTCACTGGAGTATAAATCGCATTTTTGGGGGAAATTTATTTGATAAAACCCAACACTAAGAATAGACATTTGAAAGGCAATTGAAATAAATAAAGAATAGTGAACAACAGGCTGAATAAGTGTACGTTATATGATGCATAAATAACCAACTGAGAACGGGCCTGGTATGTTAACGTAACATTATGGTAAGAGTCATTCAAATAACTATAACATATAGAACATGCTATACGTTTACCAAACAATCTGTCACTCCTAATCGATAAATCTCATGAAATCTTCTTCCTCGATGTCGCTTCTAAACAACTCTGCCAACTCCAAAGGTATGCGCCGCTTCCTCTTGTCATTTTCTGCTGCATATTTCACTACGTCCAGCTTGTAATCTGCAGTACATGATCTCCTTTTCGGTCCAATTTTTGTTCAGCCCTTCCCAGTTTTTATAATTTACCGCCAACGATGAAATGATCCATCTTAATAGCTACGGCAGTAGCATATAGCATATAGCAGTTAGCATTCCATGACCCACAAAGCACTTCTGCCATGACCCTCCCCTGCCGAATTCTTATTAGTTGACGTGTGTGTGATGATTGCTGACATTTTCTTCGTCTCTTCCGAGACTGAGATAAATAATGTTATTTGATATTGTGTAATCTGCAGTACATGATTTCCTTTTTGGTGCCATTTTTGTTCAGCCCTTCTCAGTTTTTATAAATTGCCGCCAACGATGAAATGACCCATTTTAATAGCTACGGCAGTAGCATATAGCATATAGCAGTTAGTATTCCATGACCAACAATGCACTTCTGCCATGACATTCCCCCGCCAAATTTTTATTGGTTGACGTGTGTGTGACGATTGCTGACATTTTCTTCGTCTCTTCCGCGAATGAGATAAATAATATTATTTTATATTTTACGGTAATGTGATAATAATTTCACACATGTCGCTCCGGAGTATATGTCGCACCCTATGGAACTATGGAAAAAACTGCGACTTATAGTACGAAAAATACGGTATTTTATGTGACGTTTAAGTGTCAAATATCGCCTTTTTAAATGAATGATGTGGACAAAAGGTATGTTTGTAATGTAAATGTGATGTGGGTTTTACTCAAGTTCCTTCTAGAATAATCCAGTCTTTGCCACACAGGTGCCTAATCAGTTTTTATTGGATTGTCAATAGTCAGCTGTTTTATTGATTCATGCAGGCACACATTTTCTTGGTTAATAGCTTTTTGATATATGTCTATTTTGTTTATAAGTATAGATTGTTGCCATTGCAAAAAAAATGTTGTTGTTTGGGCCCTAGAGGGAGGTACTCCTAGCCCGGGGGTCAGAATCGCGGCATACGGCTTTTTAGGGCCACCCTAGATGTAGCTATGGCAGTAGCATATAGCAGTTTCACACTTAGATGTGTGAAAATGGAAAAAGATGAAGAAAAATTATAATTTTGTTTTAATATATTTTCTTTAGGGGAACAGACACGACACAAACCTTCCTAATTGTTACAAATCCCACTGTTTATTAGTAAACATGCTTCACTGATGAGAGTATTTGGCAAGCACTGTTTTGTCCTACTAATTTCAGCGATCCTTGTACTCATCGTTTGTTTACATGTACAACTTACTCCGACACTGCCGCAGGTAAGCGGGTTTTATGCCACTACTTCTATGTCTCATTTTGTCACTGCCGCAGAAAGACGGGTTTTATGCCACTCCTTCTTTGTATCATTTTGTCCACCAATCGTTTTATGCTGTGCGTGAATGCTCAAAGGTGAGCTTTGTTGATGTCTTTGTTTTGCTAATCAGGCATTTTTAGGCTAGCTGTATATACATTTTGCATCATTATGCCTTGTTTGTAGGTATAATTGAGTTCATTTAATTTTCTTCACTTATATCCTTTGAGGATTTAATTTATATTTGCATTTCTCATGACACACGGGCTGCATTTCTGATAGTTGTTTGTTTGCAATGTTGTTCCAGACAACAGCAAACGTTAGTTACCCAGCTTGCAAAGATTGTAATAAATCCATAGAAGAGGACAGCATGCCATTTCCTTTAACTAGGACACACACTTCTATCCCTTTGGCCGTTTCGTGCCAGTAATTTTCAGAAGTTATCTCATCCTGTGAGAAGCTTCCGTTTTTACTAATGTTTTTCCAATGTTGCTAAAATGTGTAGAATACAAATACAACATTTCCGTAATATAGACACTTACATCACATGTTGCCTTCATTATAACACTTATATAAGACTTTAAATTTTTTGTGGTTCCAGACAGGTTTTATTTTTTTAATTTTTGCTCCAATATGGCTCTTTCAACATTTTGGGTTGCAGACCCCTGTCTTAGCCAATTAGGGCCTTGGCTTTATGCCCACATTGCTAACCGTTCCATCCAAAACGTCATGGCTATTCTAAAAAAATAAATAATAATAACTTACATTTGATCTTTAGTAGAAATGTTGTATTTTTGTTGTACCATATGTATTTTTTTTTATTTTTTTTTGCAAAATACTGTAAAAACAGTGACAGAAAGCATACTTAAAACTAATTGAAAATGGTACCATTTTAAATTATTGAAAAAATGGGACTGATAACTGATTATTGAAAAACTTCGGGACTGACTGGTGCCAGCCAGCTGGCTAGTTAAAACGCTAACATGAATACGAGACATTAACGCCTTTCCCTATTAACAAACGACATACCCTTATGTGAACAGATATTAACACATTGCTGTCTGAGCAACTAAACAAGCTACTCAAATTTGCACATTGGAAGAGTGAAGAACAGAGTGATTGTTCTGTACTACGAGACGGATGTGTAGGTTGTACCAAAGACTATAAAAATGGGACCCATTACCTCCTTGCTTGGCACTCAGCATCAAGGGTTGGAATTGAGGGTTAAATTATCAAAAATAATTCCCGGGCGCGGCATCACTGCTGCCCACTGCTCTCCTCACCTCCCAGGGGTTTACCAAGGGGATGGGTCAAATGCAGAGAATAATTTTTACACACAAAGTTGGTAATTTAACTTTAACTTAACTTTAAAGTTTTGTAATTAATCATAAATATCTAGCAGCTAAAATGTGCCAAACATGGAAAAGTGTGGAGACGGCGTTGTACATTTTTCCCATCATGCTTAAGTATGTAATTTTGAATTTTTTACCAAGTTCAATGAGCAGGTTGTGTTGTGTGACCATGTCTGTTGACATTTTGTGTTGGTTGGATTTATTAATTTTTATACGATGACTTGGGAAGGTTGTTCGCTTAGTTGTCGAATTTCACCACACCTAGTATGTGTGTGAAAATCATTGGCACTTTAACTAACTTTTTTTTACAATGCCTTAAGTACTACTGAACAGAGTAGGACACCACAATGCCCGCCAGGAATTATAAATAATAATAGATTATATTTTTTACACACTTGTTTTAATTGAAAAAAATCTTAAAAGTGCTATAGTACAAACCCACATTTAAAATAATAAACCATAAGCCTTTAAAAGACCAAAACACTCTCAATGAAGCATACATAAACATAAAACATGCAAAATAGTAGATTTTCTCTAGTCTATTTGTTTTAGTTATTTAAAACATTGTTGTTCAAAATATTTCCATGTGTGTATATAAGTACTTTTTGAGCACAAACAACAATATCGCGATAATAATGATAATGACATTTCCAAATCGGTACATCCTCAAGTCACTATAGCCATTGATGCACAGACAAACAAAACAGGACACTGTGAAATATTAACAGTATTAATAATATTATTCAGAGGGAAAAAAAGTGACTCCTGATACAAATCACTATGTTATCATCTCAAATGACTGTGATAAATAAGTACAAAAGGTTTTGAAAATGAGTATGTTTCGCGATCTTATTTCTGTAAGTGTAACACCCCCCATGATGTTCAACACATCAGTCATGTTTTCAAAGAATTGTCAGACAAGTCACCTACTGATAATGCGTCTGTGCTGAAGTATGTGGAACACGCCCATGCACTGCACAGGAAGGACACAAAACCAGGGTACTCATCAGCATAAGATACAACAGTGCACTTGCGCAGGCGGCCATTTAGGCTAGAACTGCAACAGTATATAGTGTAGTTCATTTTTTTAAAACATTTGGAAATGAAAATTGCTTACAAATTAACTTGTCGTATTATCTGGACTATAAACTTCTACTTTTTTCCCCAAGCTTTGAACCCTGTGGCTTATACAAAGGTGCGGGCTAAGCTATTGATTTTTCTTCACTAACGGCTAAATAATGGAATGGATTCAGCACGTAAATCAAACAATATACTAGAATGATCCACCTTAGGAAGGGGTCAACAACCTGAAATGTTGAAAGAGCCATAGTGGACAGAAAATAAAATATAAAAATCTGTCTGGAGCTGCAAAAAATAAAAAGCCTTATATAAGTGTAATAATGAAGGCAATACATTATGTAAGTGTCTATAATAGCCTTTATATCCTACTATCAAAATAACTGTCACAGGGTGATGCAAATCTTTGTTGACAGAAATGTTAAAATGTATTAATTATTCTACACATTTTTACAACATTGGAAAACATTAGTAAAACGGACTGCGATGAGGTGGCGACTTGTCCAGGGTGTACCCCGCCTACCGCCCGAATGCAGCTGAGATATGCGCCAGCGACCCCCCCGCAACCACAAAACAGACAAGCGGTAAAAAATGGATGGATGGATAGTAAAACGGAAGCTTTTTAAAAGGTGATATAACTCCTAGAAGTTAAAGGCCTACTGAAACCCACTACTACCGACCACGCAGTCGGATAATTTATATATCAATGATGAAATCTTAACATTGCAACACATGCCAATATGGCCTCTTTAGTTTACTAAATTGCAATTTTAAATTTCGCGCAAAGTATCCTGTTGAAGACGTCACAATATGATGACGCGTGCGCGTGACGTCACGGATTGTAGCGGACATTTTGTTCCAGCCCGATCCCAGCTAAAAGTTGACCGCTTTAATCGCATAATTACACAGTATTCTGGACATCTGTGTTGCTGAATCTTTTGCAATTTGTTCAATTAATAATGGAGACGTCAAAGAAGAAAGATTTAGGTGAGAAGCGGTGTATTGCGGCTGCCTTTAGCCACACAAAAAACAGCCGGTGTTTCCTCGTTTACATTCCCGAAGGTGAAGCTTTACTATGGAACAGAGTTGTTCAAGCGAACATGGATCCCAAACACATGTCAACCGGCAGGTTTCGGTCAGAAAATGGTGGTAATAAGTCGGCTCTTACCGTAGACATGAGCAGAGCTTGCGTCGTTCCTCGTGCACCTGTCAAGGAGGCAGCTGCGGACTCTCTTGCCTCCTCCAACCGGCCGCTCCCGAACAAACTAAGTATTATGATGCAATATGTATTTTACATAAAGCTAGCCTAAATCAAATATGCTTGCTTAGCTTTCCAACAAGTCAATAACATCAACAAAGCTCCCCTTTGTGCTTTCACGCACCACATGAAAAGTTTGGTGGACAAAATGAGACGAAGTAGAAGTGGCATATAACAAGTCTTTGTGAGAGCGTCGCAGTTTGTATATTGTACATATTACATATTGTTATGAAGGTGTCTGTTACTACATTATATACATATATATATATATATATATATACATATATATATATATATATATACACTCACATTCACACACTAGGGACCATTTAGTCTTGCCAATCAACCTATCCACAGGTGCATGTCTTTGGAAGTGGGAGGAAGACGGAGTACCCGGAAGGAACCCACGGGGAGGACATGCAAACTCCACACAGAAAGATCCCGAGCCCGGAATTGAACCCAGGACTACTCAGGACCTTTGTATTGTGAGGCAGACGCACTAACCAATATATATATATATATATATATATATATATATATATAAAATTGCAGTGTCCATATTGTACATATTACATATTGTTATGAATGTGTCTACGCTACGTTATATACTTGCAGTGTGTATAGAAAGCATTTTTATGTAGGATTTTGAAGTTGTCTTAGAGCAGGGGTCTCAAACACGCGGGCCGCGAGACGTTATTTTACGGCCCGCACCTTGATGTGAAAATTTAATGTTGGTGCGGCCCGCGGGTTTTATATGAATGGCGCTTTACAGCGCCATACTTGTATACCCTTGATGTTTTCGGGAGACTGAATTTTCAGTGTCCCTCCAGTTGTAATCATACTCCCGAATTTTACCCAAACAGCAATATAAAGGGGGCACCGTGAAAGCACTGCCTTTAGCGTCCTCTACAACCTGTACTAACAGCGTGCCAGCCCAGCCACATGTTGTATTTGGCTTCTGTAGATGCAATAAGCGACTGCAAGACATAGTTGATCAACAGCCATACAGGTCACACTCTCAGGGTGGCCGTATAAACAACTTTAACACTGTTACAAATATGTGCCACACTGTGAACCCACACCAAACAAGAATGAAAAACACATTTTGGGAGAACATCCCCACCGTAGCACAACATAAACACAACAGAACAAATACCCAGAATCCCATGCAGCCCTAACTCTTCCGGGCTACAATATACACCCCCGCCGACCCCGCCCCCTAATGTCAATCTTGTTTGGTGCGGGTTCACAGTGTGGCGCATATTTGTAACAGTGTTAAAGGTTGTTTATACGCCCACTTTCAGTGTGACCTGTGTGGCTGTTGATCAAGTATGTCTTGCAGTCACTTCCGTGGGTCTGCAGAAGCCTCATACAATATGTGACTGGGCCGACACACTGTTTGTATGGTGGAAAAGCGGACAAGACGGCAGGTTGTAGAAGACGCTTAAGGCAGTGCCGTCAAGGCACGCCCTTGACCGGGTGAAAACCAGGAGAATGATTACCTCGGGAGGGGCACAGATATTCGGGTGTTTCCCGGAAAGATCGCGAGAGTTGGCAAGTATGTAGCTAGGGCGGGAAAGCCACTCAGAAGAAGGTGAGTTCACTAAAAAATGCGGCCCAGCCTCACCCAGTTTCTGCATCCAGTGTCCCCCAGGTAAATTGAGTTTGAGACCCCTGTCTTAGAGGCTTTGAAGGCGACAAAGCTGACTGCTGTTAGCCGCATCTTCCAAGCGTTTTTTTCACAATATTTAAAATCCTAAAAAAAGGACGTGTTCTTGTCTTTCATAAAGATTAGTGAACGATAGGAAAAATTCCCAAAAAAAGGGCAGTTCCCCATACAAATGAATATATTCATGTTATTTCACTTTCAGTTACAATAAACCTACTATAAACATAATGTTCTATTCTTTGTGAGGAGTAAACCTACAAAAATGGATCAAATACATATTTCCTTATACTTCCCCCGTGCCTTTTAGTAACCCCATGTGATGAGAATATGTACTGTTGTATTTAACAACATGTACAGGGTGTGTCACTATGAAAACATACAGTAGCCTTTCAAGGGAAAGTTCTGTATATTTTTATCTTTACGGTTTTAAGGTTAATTATCATTGTCATTCTCCATATGTTATAAACGGTGAACCAGATTCAGAGTGACAACTAGTAGTTAAGGCCAGGAAAAAGGGCCACACGCGTGACAATTTTGGAACACGAGAACAGAGAGCTGACAAGTTCATGTAAAAGGTCTTCCCTAATCAGGTCTTCCCTAATCAGCTGGATCCTATACAAAGCTGGACATCAGCCTAATGCAATTGCCTCCTGCCATACCCATGTGAGGAATGTACCGGCAACTGGACGAGCAAAAGATATATTGGGACACAGAGCGGCACACTTTCCAACTTTGTGTTCCTGCAGTTCCGAGTGAGACTGGGACACCAGACTCCGCCAAGAAAGCACACCACTTCAGGAAGCAGAATAAAATTGAAAGCACTTCGGGCACCAACTGTAATAATCTCTGCAATATGCAAGCAGGTGTGCGCAATAGTGTTTAATGTGTTTTACTTTTGTGGCTGTATGTAAAGAGGGGGCCGCTGAGGTGGCAGCTGGTTGCAACAGCTCTTTTGTGTCCTCCATGTGCTTTAATGTTTCCCTTTTTGTTTAGTTTTTTTCACTTTTTTGCTACTTTTAATACGTTTTTGTAGATTTTTTTTTAATCTGCTTTGCAAGCACATAATTTCCCCAATAAAGTCTATTCCTGGGTTCGCCAGCCCGTCAATCTCGAACTTTGGGACTCGATCTTTGGGACTCTACTGGTGGATCCCAAAAATCCATCCATCCATCCATTTTTTGACAGCCAAAATAAGGAAATATATTAATTAGGACTGTAAAAAATAAACAAGTTAACTCATGTGATTAATCACACCAAAAAAATCACGCACACATTTTTGACCGTACACGCTTTTACCTTAACCGCCATACCACCACATGGATGCAGATGTCAGTACAAAAATGAGTGAACAGACTGTTGTGGCTTACTGGCAAATTTCACTCCAAATTACAGCCTGAAAGAACTTTCGATGAAACTGTTATAAATTTTTGTGCAAAAAAGTGACATTTGGATACATGCAAATAATCTTATTAAAAAACAATCATTTGTATATACATGTATATATATTTATATATATATATACACACAAAAAAAAAAATATATATATATATATATATGTATACACACAAATATATATATATATGTGTACACACTCATATATGTATATATAAATGCAGATAGTCTTATTAAAAAAACAATCATTTGGCAACCTATATGTGAGTGTGTATATATATACACACACACATATATATATATGTATATATATATATATATATGTATATATTTTTTTTAATAAGATTGTTTGCATATGTATATAAATATGCTAAACAGTCATTTGTCAGCCTATATGTGTGTGTGTATATATATATATATATATATATATATATATACACACACACACACACACACACACACACACACACACACACGCACACATACACACACACACATATAGACTGTCAAATGATTATTTTTAATAAGATTATTTGCCTTTATATATACATATATGAGTGTGTACACATATATGTATACATATGTGTGTGTATATGCACATATATATGTACACACACATTTGTGTATTTATACACACACACATATATATGTATTGTACACATTTATATATATATTATACACACATATGTACATATATACATACATATATACACACATACATACATATATATATATATATATATACATATATATATATATATATATATATATATATATATATATATATATATACATACATACATACATACATACATACATACATACATACATACATAGGCAGGGTTAGAGCTTGCCTTGTTTCATGGCTAGGACCAGGGATCTTGGTCTCAAGGAGGTTGGTGACCGCCAGTCTATCCTATCCTAATATGTAAGTGAAATGTTATTATCCTTGGCTACAAATTTTGTTATCCTTTGTCTTTTATTCAAAGACGAGGGACTTGGACCTCGTCTTTGAATAACAGACATTGCAGTTGAGAAGATGACATCTTCAGACGATGACATCATCTCGACTGCAAGATGATGTCATCTTAAGAAGATGACATCATGTCGACTGCAAAGGCCACGAGGACCACATAAATCCTTGATGCAGCTGAAGTCATCCACAACAATGCTCAACAACACCGTCAAGCATGGGGGTGGTAGTATGACGCTCTGGGCCTGTTTGCTGCCAATGGAACTGGTGCTTTACGGACAGTAAATGGGACAATGAAAAAGGAAGATTACCTCCAAATTTTTCAGGACAACCTAAAATCATCAGCCTGGAGGTTGGGTCTTGGGCGCAGTTGGATGTTCCAACAGGACATTGACCCCAAACACACATCAAAAGTGGTAAAGGAATGGCTAAATCAGGCTAGAATTAAGGTCTTAGAATGGCCTTCCTAAAGTCCTGACTTAAACGTGTGGACAATGCTCAAGAAACAAGTCCATGTCAGAAAACCAACAAATTTGAACTGCACTAAGTGTGTCAAGAGGAGTGATCAAAAAGTTAACCGGAAGCTTGAGTGATCAAAAAGTTAACCGGAAGCTTGTGGATGGCTACCAAAATCGCCTTATTGCAGTGTAACTTGCCAAGGGACATACAACCAAATATTAACATTGCTGTATGTATACTTTTGACCCAGCAGATGTGGTCATATTTTCAGTAGACCCATAATAAATTCATAAAAGAACCAAACTTCATGAATGTTTGATGGGACCAACAAGTATGCACTCCAATCACTATCACAAAAGAAAAAAAAGAGTTGTAGGAATTATTGGAAACTCAAGAGTAGACAGCCATGACATTATGTTCTTTACAAGTATATGTAAACTTTTGACCACGGCTGTATGTAACCTCAATATAATTGGTTTGCTTGTTTTTTTATTTGAATGTATTTACTTCACTAAATTATGTATAGTGTATATATCACTAACAATGCAGAACAGTTGTGTCCCACCCCGCTCTTATTACATTGTGTACACAACGTGTGCCGTGTATCTACCGTACACAAGAGACACGTTGCTTTTCACCCAGGGGTGTCAAATGTACGGCCCGAGGGCCCGGATCAGGCCCGCAAACAGGTTTTATACTGCTAAGTATAAAAATTAACCTGAGATTTTGGAATGAAAGAAACTACTGTTCTGAATGTGTCCACTCGATTTCAAAATAGTAATTCTTTGTATCTTTGTAGATCAGGGTTCGGCAACCCCCGGCTCTTTGGTCACTCTGATGTGGCTCAGCTGCATAATCAACGACCCCCCGATTATTTCGGGAGGTTTCCGGAGTTTGGTGCCTCTCCCGGAAATCATTCGGGGACAGGGGCGGTATAGCTCGGTTGGTAGAGTAGCCGTGCCAGCAACTTGAGGGTTAGAGGTTCGATTCCCGCTTCCGCCATCCTAGTCACTTCCGTTGTGTCCTTGGGCAAAGACACTTTACCCACGTGCTCCCAGTGCCACCCACACTGGTTTAAATGCAACTTGGATATTAGGTTTCACTATGTAAAGCGCTTTGAGTCACTAGAGAAAAGCGCTATATAAATATAATTCACTTCACTTCACAACATCCTCCGGTCTACAATATTGAGTGTGTGCCGTGATGGATATACTTTTAACTTCCTCTTTAAGATATCTGCTTGTCGGCCGGTCGCATGCTATACGCAGCTCTTGTCAACTCACGCACATACCTGCAAGGCATACTTGTTCAACAGCCATACAGGTTACACTGAGGGTCGTAATATAAACAACTTTAACACTCCTACTAATATGCGCCACACTGTGAACCCACACCATACAAGAATGACAAACACATTTCGGGAGTACATCCGCACTGTAAGACAACATAAACACAACAGTACAAATACCCACAATCCCATGCATCCCTGACTCTTCCTGGCTACGTTATACACACCCGCTAGCACCAAACCCCGCCCCCCCTCCCTCTGTCCGTCGGTTGAGGTGGGCGGGGTTGGGGGGGGGCGGGGTTTGTATATCAATGATGAAATATTAACATTGCAACACATGCCAATACGGCCTTTTTAGTTTACTAAATTACAATTTTAAATTTCCCTGGAGTTTCGTCTTGGAAACGTTGTGTAATGATGACGTGTACGCAAGACGTCACGCCTTTTTAGGAAGTATGAGCTCTACGCACACACACAGCTAAATGTTGTCTGCTTTAACGGCATAATTACACAGTATTTTGGACATCTGTGTTGCTGAATCTTTTGCAATTTGTTCAATAAATATTGGAGAAGTCACAATAGAAAGATGGAGTTGGGAAGCTTTAGCCTTTAGCCACACAAACACACGGTGATTCCTTGTTTAAAATTCCCGGAGGTGAAACTTTACTATGGATCAGAGCACGGTCAAGCGAACATGAATCCAGACCAAATGTCAACCAGCAGGTTTCGGTGAGAAAATTGAGGTTAAAAAGTCACTTCTTACCGTAGAAAAGCTGAGCTTGGCCCATCCAAGAAGCTGCCATTGACCTCCCTGAGACATTGGCGTCAACACACCCGTGGATGTACACTTCCGACTATCAGGTAATATTAAACTCACTAAAACACTAGCAACACAATAGAAAGATCAGGGATTTCCCAAAATGTTCCTAGTAAATGTGTTTAAAAACATCAGAATCGGTCCCATGCAATCGCGTTTTTTTTTAACTTGTTTTTTTTATTGATTTATTTTTTTTTCTCGTCCGTCGCTATCAATATCCTCAGAGACTAATCTTTCATCTTCGCTCAAATTAATGGGGAAATTGTCGTTTTCTCGTTCCGAATAGCACTTTTTGTTGGAGGCTCCCATTAAAATCAATGTGAATATGTGAGGAGCCCCCACACTTGCAACGTCACCGTCTGCGACTTCCGGTAGAGGCAGGGCTTTTCTCTTAGCACCGACAATTGTGAACTTTATCGTGGATGTTCTCTACTAAATCCTTTCAGCAAAAATATGGCAGTATCGCAAAATGATCAAGTATGACACATAGAATGGACCTGCTATCCCCGTTTAAATAAGAACATCTCATTTCAGTAGGCCTTTAAACAAAGAAAACAATCTGTCTTTATTTTTAAATTATCGTGCCATGGTTTTACCAGTCCGGCCCACTTGGGAGTACATTTTTCTCCCCTGTCTAAAATTAGTTTGACAACCCCTGTTTTAGCCCAATTACTTGGTTTTAGTAACATTACAGCAACAATCCTCCAGGGCTTTGGAACTTTTTATGGAGGGCTCGGGACATCGTTAAAATAGACGTGGTGACGTCATTTATGGATTCTGTTTTTATTTTGAAGAAACAACAGCCAAGTTCCGAACGACTACCAGCACGAGCGCTGGCTGGCATAGACGCGAAAGTGGCACCAGCTAGCTAATAAAACGCCAACACACGACTTTGTATCCCGATAAAAAAAATGGAGATTAATGCAATTTACAGTGTCTGAAATTACAGTAGCTAACGCGTAACGTCGCTTCAATAGTGCTGGCTATCAAGTCAGCGTATGCAGCTGTTAGTTACCGTATTTTGTCCTCTCCTCCAGTTCCATGATGTCAAGACGTTTCTTCGCACATCAAAGTGCTCATAAGGAGCCGACTTGAGCTTTTATTTCCAGCGTTTGCCTTCAAGGACTTGCGTCCATTTGGACACAGGGCGAAAGTCCGCTCCAAAATCTTCACAGCCCTACTACCGTTTAAAGGGACGTCCCTCCAGGAGAAAGCCGACCAATGAATGCGCGGTAAACAATGACTGACATAAAATTCAGCCAATTAACGACAGAAGGCGGGGCTACGGTATGTTTTCTTTCTTCACATCAGTACGGTTAAGTGGCAGAAGCGCACATAATTGCAGCTACCGTAATATAGATCAAAAGTTGTCACAAAAATATGAATGCATTTACACGCACGAATATTTTCATTGCATGAAATACTTCAAATTAAATAAATCGACTAAGTATATAAAGGGCCAGTATTGTCGATACCGATACTTAAGGGGGTGTCGAAGTTGTCGCATAGTATAACGAGGTAAAGTTTGAAGATCTTGTTTTCTGCTATTTCAATACGTAAATCAAATCTTTTATTTTTTTTTATACAGCCCTTAATCAAGAGTGCCTCAAGGGGCTTCACAAACTCACTCACCTGAATTTATTAAATTGTAAAATTAAAAAGGTTCATTTGATTAACGGTTTAAATGGACGTCCCTCCAGGAGAACGCCGACCAATGAAAGCACGGTATACAATGATTGACATAAAGTTTAGCCAATTAACGATAGAGGGCGGGGCTACAGTATGTTTTCTTTCTTCACATATGTATGGTTAAATGGCAGAAGCGCACGTACAGATCAAAAGTTATCACAAATTATAAATGCATTTTCACGCACGAATATTTTCATTGCATGGAATACTTCAAATTAAATAATCGAATAAGTAAATATAGGGCCAGTATTGCCGATACCGATACTTAGGGGGTGTCGAAGTTGTTGCATCGTAGGGAGGTAAAGTTTGAAGATATTGTTTTCTCCCATTGCAATACGTAAGTAAAACATTTTATTGTATTTTTTTATATAGCCCTTAATCACGAGTGTCTCAAAGGGACTTCACAAACTCACATCACCTGCATTCATTAAATTGTTAAATTAATAAGGTTAATTTAATTAGCCGTTTAAAGGGACGTCCCTCCAGGAGAACGCCAACCAATGTAAGCGAGGTATTTAATGATTGACACAAAATTCAGCCAATTAAAGACAGGAGGCGGGGCTACGGTATGTTTTCTTTCTTCACAGCAGTACGGTTAGCAGAAGCGCACATAATTACAGATCAAAAGGTGTCACAAAATATTAATGCATTTACATGCACGAATATTTTCATCGCATGGAATACTTCAAATCAAATAATCGACTAAGTAAATGTAGGGCCAGTATTGCCGAAACCGATACCCCCTAATTAGGGCCGGGTGTCGATGAGTTGTTGCATGGTAAGGGGGGTGTAACTGTTGCAACTAATAATCATTATAATTTGAAGGGAAAGGAAACCTTCAAATAAATCAGTTAAAGAAAGCCATTGTGTCAGTGCTATTTGAAGGGAGTTACACGGTTGGAATTTTGAAGTTTGAAGATCTTTTTTTCTGTCATTTCAATCAGTAAGTTAAAAAATACGTTTTGATTATGAATGTAAAATAAATATAGGCTTTAATGTTCAATAATAAGGTTGCTTGACTCAAATTAAGAATGTCTGAGATGACCTTCACCCACCCACTTTCAAAAATACTAAACGGCTCGTTCCACCTGTGTGTAGCATTAAATTGCTTCTATATGTTAAACCAGGGGTGTCCAAAGTATGGCACGTGGGCCGATTTCGGGCCGCGACTTGTTTTTTATTCGCCCTCGACAGACTGTTTTTTTTCTTTAACTCATCCTTACCCAGCGTATGTCTACTTGTAGAATGTTTGTCTAATCTTTAGCTCGTTTGTGGAGAAAATTAAATTGTGTTTGTACATGTGCAATGACAATAACAAGCATACCATATGAATTCGAGCTGAGCCGGAAGGCAAAGCTCTCAATTTACCGGTCGATCTACGTTCCCATCCTCACCTATGGTCATGAGCTTTGGGTCATGACCGAAAGGATAAGATCACGGGTACAAGTGGCCGAAATGAGTTTCCTCCGCCGGGTGGCGGGGCTCTCCCTTAGAGATAGGGTGAGAAGCTCTGCCATCCGGGAGGAGCTCAACGTAAAGCCGCTGCTCCTCCGCATCGAGAGGAGCCAGATGAGGTGGTTCGGGCATCTGGTCAGGATGCCACCCGAACGCCTCCCTAGGGAGGTGTTTAGGGCACGTCCAGCTGGTAGGAGGCCACGGGGAAGACCCAGGACACGTTGGGAAGACTATGTCTCCCGGCTGGCCTGGGAACGCCTCGGGATCCCCCGGGAAGAGCTAGACGAAGTGGCTGGAGAGAGGGAAGTCTGGGCTTCCCTGCTTAGGCTGTTGCCCACGCAACCCGACCTCGGATAAGCGGAAGATGATGGATGGATGGATGGATCTTTAATGTACAAAAGGGATAACATTTTTCTTTCTCTGTGGAAAAAGTTTGGACACCCCTGAGTTATACGATGACATCTGTTAATCCATTTTCTACCGCTTGTCCCTTCTAGGGTTGCGGGTGGCTGGAGCCTATCCCAGCTGCACTCAGCCGGAAGGAAGGATATACTCTGGACAAGTCGCCAATTCATTAGAGTTATTTAATTTTGACAAATTTCACTCTATTGGTTGGAATTATTCTGAAATATTGACTGTAATTTTACCTTGACACTTTGTATTTATATTTTGTGTTACATTCTTCCCTTAAATCCGGGGTCGGCAACCCGCGGCTCTAGAGCCGCATTCAGCTCTTTAGCGCCACCCTAGTGGCTCTCTGGAGCTTTTTAAAAAATTTATGAAAAATGGAAAAGGATGAAGGGAAAAAATATATTCTTTGTTTTAATATTGTTTCTGTAGGAGGACAAACATGACACAAACCTCCCTAATTGTTAAAAAGCACACTGTTTTGTATTAAATATGCTTCACTGATTCGAATATTTGGCGAGTGCCATTTTGTCCTACTAATTTTGGCGGTTTTTGAACTCACTGTGGTTTGTTTACATCAGGGGTCACCAACCTTTTTGAAACCAAGAACTACTTCTTGGGTACTGATTAATACGTAGAACTACCAGTTTGATACACACTTAAATAAATGACCAGAAATAGCCAATTTGCTCAATTTATCTTTAATAAATGAATATATATAAATGGGTATTTCTGTCTGTTTTTTATGGAGAATAAATGATGAAAAAAACTTAATTGAACGGTTTAAAAGAGGAGAAAACACGAAAAAAAAGAAAATTAAATTTTGAAACAGTTTATCTTCAATTTCGACTCTTTAAAATTCAAAATTCAACTGAAAAAAAATGAAGAGAAGAACTAGCTAATTTTAATCTTTTTGAAAAATTCAAAAAAGAATTTATGGAACATCATTAGTAATTTTTCCTGATTAAGATTAATTTTATAATTTTGTTGACATGTTTTAAATAGGTTAAAATACAATCTGCACTTTGTTAGAATATATAACAAATTGGACCAAGCTATATTTCTAACAAAGACAAATCATTATTTCTTCTAGATTTTCCAGAACAAAAATTTTGAAAAAAATCAAAAGACTTTGAAATAAGATTTAAATTTGATTATTAGATTAGATTAGATAGTACTTTATTTATTCCGTCAGGAGAGTTCCTTCAGGAAAATTAAAATTTTCAGCACAATCCCATTCAAGTTTAGACAAACATTACAGGGAGACAGAACAGGATCGCTGACGGGTCTGCCGGCTTCCAGCGCCCCTTACAAAAAAGATGAGATATAGGTAAACAAGGAGGGGGAATAGAAGATTAAAACAAAATTTAAAAAAAATCGGTCTTAGCCTGGGCCCTGGAGAGGAGGTGCAGACTGAGGCCTAGGGAAAAAACAACAACTCATAGCCATGGTACAGATCCCTCTTCCATGTGTGTAAGAGGGAAAAATCAAACATCAAAGAACACAGAGGACATTAAAGACATTAAAGCAGCAGATACAACCAGACACTTCTACATACTAGCTATGAATAAAAAGTAAAAGAAACATATCCGCTGTGGTGGCCTCTGGGGTGTTCCACGCCATCGTCCGCTGGGGTGGAGGGAGCATGGCCAGAGACAGGAGCAGACCCAACAAAGCAACCAATACAGCCAACTCCATTTTCGGCCTGTGTCCAGTCCGCATGGATGAGCGAGGATACGTCCAAGGTGACTGAGGTGTCCGACACCTGCTCACCCAGCCAAGACACCGCGAAGCCTCTCCGTCCCAGCGCTCAGTGCTAGCTCCGCAGCCCTGTCCCCTCATCCGCACCTCCTCCAAACTCTGCAGTCCTGTCCCCTCATCCGCATCTCCTCCAATCCCTCCAAACTTTGCAGTCCTGTCCCCTCATCCGCATCTCCGCCAGTCCCTCCAAACAGACTCCGGTGTGGCAGACACCCAGCAGCTGGTCTCCATGGCCAAAAGGCTCCCGGGAGGCAGATCCAGAAGTCCACAAAAAAAAGCACCACAGAGGTCACGAAAGTGGCACCCCTTGTCACACAGTCCCAAAGGGTCCCGGACCAAAAGGCAAAAAAATATAATAAGACATGAAAACAAGAGGGAAACACAAAAGGATGACACAAGAGCACAGAGCTCCTGCCTACAGCAGCCACTACAGCAGCGCCATCTTGGAAAAAAAAAAAAAAAATACAGATTGTCTAGATATACCAGAATAATTTATTAGAATTTTAATCATAATAAATTTGAAGAAATATTTAACAAATATTCTTTGTCGAAAAAACAGAAGCTAAAATAAAAAATTAAATTAAAATGAATTTATTATTCTTTACAATACAAAAAAAAAAAATACTTGAACATTGACTTAAATTGTTTGGAAATAAGAGGAGGGAATTTAAAAGGTAAAAAGGTATATGTGTTTAAAAATCCTAAAACCCTTTTTAAGGTTGTATTTTTTTCTCTAAAATTGTCTGTCTGAAAGTTATAAGAAGCAAAGTAAAAAAAAAAAAATTAAGTGAAGTGAAGACCAAGTCTTTAAAATATTTTCTTGGATTTTCAAATTCTGTTTGAGTTTTGTCTCTCTTAGAATTAAAAATGTCGAGCAAAGTGAGACCAGCTTGCTAGTAAATAATTTAAATTTTAAAAATAGAGGCAGCTCACTGGTAAGTGCTGCTATTTGACCTACTTTTAGAACAGGCCAGCGGGCTACTCATCTGGTCCTTACGGGCTACCTGGTGCCCGCGGGCACCGTGTTGGTGACCCCTGGTTTACATGTACAACTTTCTCCGACTTTCTAGGACTTTTCTTATGCCACTTCTTTTTCTGTCTCATTTTTTCCACCAAACTTTTAATGTTGTGCGTGAATGCACAAAGATGAGTTTTGTTGATGTTATGGACTTGTGTGGAGTGCTAATCAGGCATATTTGGTCCCTGCATGACTGCAAGCTAATCGATGCTAACATGGTATTTAGGCTAGCTATATGTACATATTGCATCATTATGCATCATTTGTAGCTATATTTGAGCTCATTTAGTTCCCTTTAAGTCCTCTTAATTCAATTTATATCTCATGACACACTATCTGTATGTAATATGGCTTTTAAATTTGTTTTGCAGCTGTTTTGTTTTTGTATTTTTGGTCCAATATGGGTCTTTTAACATTTTGGGTTGCCGACCCCTGCCTTAAATGATCATGTTTACAGTGATTGTTTTATATGTATATCGCTTTGGATACAAGAGTCTGCAAAATACTAAACATAGTACCTGTCAGAACGTAGACTTTGGTGCAGTTTTCGGCGTGGCTTGTTTTCCCGAGATGCAAAATAAGGTGACGGGACATGGCGTGAAGGTAAATACATGTTTTAATTATACTATAAAATTGCAAACAAAACTAACACTAAGGCAGAACTGTGAACATAAAACAAAAACACTTACGGTGATGAGAGCAGAGCAGCATGAACTATGAAAATTGCACGAAGCGGTAAACATGGCATGAAACAGAGTGAACCAGGCATGAAACAATCATGGTCGTTGGTCGTTCTGGCGTCATGCCAGAACGACCAACTGAAAAACCAGGCTTAAATAGATATGTCATGATTGACAACGGGTGTTACTGTTATGCTGATGACACCCAACTCTACATGCCCCTAAAGCTGACCAACACGCCGGACTGTAGTCAGTTGGAAGCGTGTCTTAATGAAATTAAACAATGGATGTCCGCTAATTTTTTGCAACTTAACGCCAAAAAAACGGAATTGCTGATTATCGGTCCTGCTAGACACCGACCTCTATTTAATAATACAACTTTAACATTTGACAACCAAATAATAAAACAAGGTGACTCTGTAAAAAATCTGGGTGTTATCTTCGACCCAACTCTCTCCTTTGAGTCACACATTAAAAGCGTTACTAAAACGGCCTTCTTTCATCTCCATAATATCGCAAAAATTCGCTCCATTTTGTCTACTAAAGACGCGGAGATCATTATCCATGCGTTTGTTACGTCTCGTCTCCGATTACCGTAACGTATTATTTTCGGGTCTCTCCATGTCTAGCATTAAAAGATTACAGTTGGTACAAGATGCGGCTGCTAGACTTTTGACAAGAACAAGAAAGTTTGATCATATGCACTTAAGATGTGACTTTAAGGTTTTACTACTTACGTATAAAATACTACACGGTCTAGCTCCATCCTATCTTGCCGATTGTATTGCACCATATGTCACGGCAAGAAATCTGCGTTCAAAAGACTCCGGCTTTTTGGTGATTCCTAAAGCCCCAAAAAAGTCTCCGGGCTATAGAGCGTTTTCCGTTCGGGCTCCAGTACTCTGGAATGCCCTCCCGGTAACAGTTCGAGATGCTACCTCAGTAGAAGCATTTAAGTCTCACCTTAAAACTCATTTGTATACTGTAGCCTTTAAATAGACCTCCTTTTTAGACCAGTTGATCTGCCGCTTCTTTTCTTTTTCTCCTATGTCCCCCCTCCCCTTCATATACAGTCGTGGAAGTAACACATTATGTGGGTGTTATGTACATGAGGGTAGGAAGGAGCCGACACCACAAAGGAACTCTGGTTCCCAGGTTTATTGTAACCTTTGATGATTGTGTGGGATGTGTATGCTACTCTATGTGTTGGATGCAGGATTAAGTGTAAAACTAACCATGTAAATAATGCAAGAGGATGTTGTACATGCGTGATGGGTGAAATTTCCGTCAGACCCAAGAGGATAGGCACCAGGTAGTGATGGGTGCGGCAACACCGATGCATGCGTCAAGCTCGAAGAGAAAAACCCTGCGTCGGTACGCGTACCGCTTTTGGAACGTCACGTGACCGATCATGAGCTGTTTCGGTCACGTGACCGATACGCGAACTGTGTCGAACTGGCACCTGCGCGCCAACCTGTGGTTATGAGGAAGCGCATCTGTCAACGAGATGCTGCTGCAACAGAATCGCCGCACTTCTGTCGTTGGTCATTTGTCATTTATCGTCGTCAGAGATCATGGAGCAGCCTCAGGCAAAAAGAAAGACTTCCGCCGTGAAATTATAACTGAGAAGAGAAATAGTCTAAAATTTAATACGTTGGAAAAACTGTTTTTTTTTTAAATAAAAATGTGTTAAAAAATAATAATAATAAATTCCCAGTCCACAAGCATCCTCATGTTATGATACATGTTCACATTATTTATTGACTGTATCTAAAAAAGATACAAATATATTTTTATCTTAATGAAGAAATGAAATAATCCAAAATGAAATACAATGACTTGGTTTATATTATTGTATATACTAGGTCATAAAATCAGTGTCAGTTGAGTCAGTCCATAGGTTGCCTGTAGGGATTTTTAATGTCCAGCAGATGTCAGTATTTAGTTACACAGTATCAATACAGTTTTGCAATGTGTCAAAATGCCTCATCAACCCATCACTAGCACCAGGGAAGTCCGGGGACAGGCAGGAGGTCCAGGGCAGCAGAAGGCAAGCAGCGAAGTCCGAGTCCAGGCGAGAGATCAAGGATCGAGGGAAGCAGTCCAAAATCCGGGCGGAAGTCGAGATACAGCGCACGGGACAAAACGGGCACTGCAAGGAGGACAAGGGACATAAGTCAACAAGGCAAAAGGGGGCACGAGGAACAAAAAGGCGAGGACAACGAGAGGGAAGCCAGAGACGTGAATGCTTACTACAAGAGTTAACGACGTTCCAAGGAGTGACTGGGTCTTATGCTGTCTTCCTGATTCCTCCCAGGTGTGCTGATTGCTGATAGTCTACAGCTGCGGCGAAGCGTGGGCGTGAGGCGTGAGGCCCTTGCGGGGCCGTGTCCTGGCATGCTGCCAGACGGAGTGGGGGATCTTGCTGAGGGAGGATCTCGGGTTCGAATCTGCGCCGTGACAGTGGGTCTATACACAGTGTGAAACCGCGCATCTGAAGTAATAGTAATCACCTGCATTGCGGAAAGTGTCTTTGTTCTGTATGGGGCGGTATAGCTCGGTTGGTAGGGCGGCCGTACAAGCAACTTGAGGGTTGCAGGTTCGATCCCTGCTTCCGCCGTCCAAGTCAATGCTGTTGTATCCTTGGGCAAGACACTTTACCCACCTGCTTCCACTGCCACCCACTGGTTTAATTGTAACCAGTGGGTGGGCAGCTGGTGCGGAACTCTGCTGCTCGTCTGCTAACACAGACCCGCAGACGTGAGCACATCACCCCAATATTAGCGTCCCTTCACTGGCTCCCTGTGCGTTATCGAATCAATTTTAAACTCCCTCTATTTGCTTTTAAATGTCTAAACAACCTCGCGCCAACATATCTCTCCGACCTCTTTCAGCCTTACTACCCCACCCGATCCCTAAGATCAGCCGATCAGCTGCTACTGACGGTCCCTGACAGAAGGCTGAATCAACTTAGAGGTGACAGAGCATTCGCCGCTGCTGCTCCCAAGCTCTGGAATGACCTACCTCTGAGTGTTAGACAAGCCTCCTCTCTTCCTGTTTTTAAATCTCTCTTAAAAACATACTTTTATTCCTTGGCTTTTAACATTAAGTGATATCCATCCTGCAATGGCACCCCATTATACACCTGCTGTGAACCTGTTTTTATGTTTTATTTATTTGTTTTTTATCATGTTCTGTTTGTGTTGTGTTGTTTGCTCGGTGCTCATATTATCTTTTAACCTGTCCATTGTACAGCACTTTGGCTACCCCTGTGGTAAATTTTAAAAGTGCTTTATAAATAAAGTTGATTTAATTTAACTTAGATATTGGGTTTCACTATGTAAAGCGCTTTGAGTCACTTGAGGAAAAAGCGCTATATAAATATATTTCTCTTCACTTCACTATTATTATCACGTATCTGTTACTGTCTGTCTGTCTGTGTTGGCCCTGCGATGAGGTGGCGACTTGTCCAGGGTGTACACCGCTTTCCGCCCGAATGCAGCTGAGATAGGCTCCGGCACCCCCCGCAGCCTCGAAAAGGACAGGCGGTAAAAAATGGATGGATGGATATAAACACCTGAAAAGTCTTTATATCAGCTAAAACCACCAATCTGTTTCACTGGTTTCAGAATAAAACCAAATTCTGTCTTACCCAACAATGTTAGTATTTGAATATTGTTACTTGGAGACTTATTACTGGTTACAATCATACTGTTAAGAAAGCATTGTTCTATATTTTGCCTAAAATGAGAGTGCATCATAATCAGCGGGTGAATTTTTGTTTTAGGTGGGGCCAAAATTTTGTAAACCAAACCCCTGTAGGGAAGTCATCCTCCCCCATAAGATTTTTTTGTGATTTTCACATACAAATATTGAAGATCTTTGCTCCTTCTCAACTCTGTAGTAATATTCTTTTCATAAAATACAACCAATAGTACGTTACTGTTAAATCTTACTTGTGAAAAGTAATCTCCCGATTCCTATTTTCAACAGTCCACTCATTTGAGCAGGAATACGCTAAACACCAGCCAGGATTCTTTGATGTTTTCTACCTGTCCAATGTCAGTTTAGCATCTTTGTTTTCTACCTGTCAACTGTCAGTTTGGCATCTTTGTTTTCTACCTGTCAACTGTCAGTTTAGCATCTTTGTTTTCTACCTGTCAACTTTTAGTCCAGCATCTTTGATTTCTACCTGTCAACTGTCAGTTCAGCATCTTTGTTTTCTACCCGTCGACTGTCAGTTTAGCATCTTTGTCTTCTACCTGTCAACTGTCAGTTTAGCATCTTTGTTTTCTACCTGTCAACTGTCAGTTTAGCATCTTTGTTTTCTACCTGTCAACTGTCAGTTTAGCATCTTTGTTTTCTACCTGTCAACTGTCAGTTTAGCATCTTTGTTTTCTACCTGTCAACGGTCAGTTTAGCATCTTTGTTTTCAACCTGTCAACGGTCAGTTTAGAATCTTTGTTTTCTACCTGTCAACTGTCAGTTTAGCATCTTTGTTTTCTACCTGTCAACTGTCAGTTTAGCATCTTTGTTTTCTACCTGTCAACTGTCAGTTTAGCATCTTTGTTTTCTACCTGTCAACTGTCAGATTAGCATATTTGTTTTCTACCTGTCAACTGTCAGTTTAGCATCTTTGTTTTCGACCTGTCAACTGTCAGTTTAGCATCTTTGTTTTCTACCTGTCAACTGTCACTTTGGCATTTTTGTTTTCTACCTGTCCACTGTCAGTTAAGCATCTTTGTTTTCTACCTGTCAACTGTCAGTTTAGCATCTTTGTTTTCTACCTGTCAACTGTCAGTTTAGCATCTTTGTTTTCTACCTGTCAACCGTCAGTTTAGCATCTTTGTTTTCTACCTGTCAACTGTCAGTTTAGCATCTTTGTTTTCTACCTGTCAACCGTCAGTTTAGCATCTTTGTTTTCTACCTGTCAACTGTCAGTTTAGCATCTTTGTTTTCTACCTGTCAACTGTCACTTTGGCATCTTTGTTTTCTACCTGTCAACTGTCAGTTTAGCATCTTTGTATTCTACCTGTCAGCTGTCAGTTTAGCATATTTGTTTTCTACCTGTCAACTGTCAGTTTAGCATCTTTGATTTCTACCTGTCAACTGTCAGTTTGGCATCTTTGTTTTCTACCTGTCAACTGTCAGTTTAGCATCTTTGTATTCTACCTGTCAACTGTCACTTTGGCATCTTTGTTTTCTACCTGTCCACTGTCAGTTAAGCATCTTTGTTTTCTACCTGTCAACTGTCAGTTTAGCATCTTTGTTTTCTACCTGTCAACTGTCAGTTTGGCATCTTTGTTTTCTACCTGTCAAATGTCAGTTTAGCATCTTTGTATTCTACCTGTCAACTGTCACTTTGGCATCTTTGTTTTCTACCTGTCCACTGTCAGTTAAGCATCTTTGTTTTCTACCTGTCAACTGTCAGTTTAGCATCTTTGTTTTCTACCTGTCAACCGTCAGTTTAGCATCTTTGTTTTCTACCTGTCAACTGTCAGTTTAGCATCTTTGTTTTCTACCTGTCAACTGTCGGTTTAGCATCTTTGTTTTCTACCTGTCAACTGTCAGTTTAGCATCTTTGTATTCTACCTGTCAGCTGTCAGTTTAGCATCTTTGTTTTCTACCTGTCAACTGTCAGTTTAGCATCTTTGATTTCTACCTGTCAACTGTCAGTTTGGCATCTTTGTTTTCTACCTGTCAACTGTCAGTTTAGCATCTTTGATTTCTACCTGTCAACTGTCAGTTTGGCATCTTTGTTTTCTACCTGTCAACTGTCAGTTTAGCATCTTTGTATTCTACCTGTCAACTGTCAGTTTAATATCTTTGTTTTCTACCTGTCAACTGTCAGTTTAGCATCTTTGTTTTCTACCCGTCAACTGTCAGTTAAGCATCTTTGTTTTCTACCTGTCAACTGTCAGTTTAGCATCTTTGTTTTCTACCTGTCAACTGTCAGTTTAGCATCTTTGTTTTCTACCTGTCAACTGTCAGTTAATTATCTTTGTTTTCTACTTGTCAACTGTCAGTTAATTATCTTTGTTTTCTACCTGTCAACTGTCGGTTTAACATCTTTGTTTTCTAACTGTCGGTTTGGCATCTTTGTTTTCTACCTGTCAACTGTCAGTTCAGCATCTTTGTATTCTACCTGTCAAATGTCAGTTAAGCATCTTTGTTTTCTACCTGTCAACTGTCAGTTTGGCATCTTTGTTTTCTACCTGTCAACTGTCAGTTTAGCATCTTTGTATTCTACCTGTCAAATGTCCGTTAAGCATCTTTGTTTTCTACCTGTCAACTGTCAGTTTGGCATCTGTTTTCTACCTGTCAACTGTCAGTTTAGCATCTTTGTTTTCTACCTGTCAACTGTCAGTTAAGCATCTTTGTTTTCTACCTGTCAACTGTCAGTTTGGCATCTTTGTTTTCTACCTGTCAACTGTCGGTTTAGCATCTTTGTTTTCTACCTGTCAACTGTCGGTTTAGCATCTTTGTTTTCTGCCTGTCAACTGTCAGTTAAGCATCTTTGTTTTCTACCTGTCAACTGTCAGTTTGGCATCTTCGTTTTCTAGCTGTCAACTGTCGGTTTAGCATCTTTGTTTTCTACCTGTCAACTTTCGGTTTAGCATCTTTGATTTCTACCTGTCAACTGTCGGTTTAGCATCTTTGTTTTCTACCTGTCAACAGTCAGTTCAGCATCAGCATCTTTGTTTTCTACCTGTCAACTGTCAGTTTGGCATCTTTGTTTTTTACCTGTCAACTGTCAGTTTGGAATCTTTGTAATCTACCTGTCAACTGTCAGTTTAGCATCTTTGTTTTTTACCTTTCAACTGTCAGTTTAGCATCTTTGTTTTCTACCTGTCAGTTTAGCATCTTTGTTTTCTTCCTGTCAACTGTCGGTTTAGCATATTTGTTTTCTACCTGTCAATGGTCAGTTTAGCATCTTTGTTTCCTACCTGTCAACTGTCAGTTAGCATCTTTGTTTTCTACCTGTCAACTGTCAGTTAGCATCTTTGTTTTAGACCTGTCAACTGTCAGTTAGCATCTTTGTATTCCACCTGTCCACTGTCAGTTTAGCATCTTTGTTTTTTACTTGTCGACTGTCAGTTTGGCATCTTTGTTTTCTACCTGTCAACTGTCAGTTTAGCATCTTTGTTTTCTACCCGTCAACTGTCAGTTTAGCATCTTTGTTTTCTACCTGTCAACTGTCACTTTGGCATTTTTGTTTTCTACCTGTCAACTCTCAGTTTAGCATCTTTGTTGTCGACCTGTCAACTTTTAGTTTAGCATCTTTGTTTTTTACCTGTCAACTGTCAGTTAAGCATCTTTGTTTTTTACCTGTCAACTGTCAGTTTAGCATGTTTGTTTTCTACCTGTCAACTGTCAGTTTAGCATATTTGTTTTCTACCTGTCAACAGTCAGTTTAGCATCTTTGTTTTCTACCTGTCAACTGTCAGTTTAGCATCTTTGATTTCTACCTGTCAACTGTCAGTTTGGCATCTTTGTTTTCAAATATGATTTGCCTGAGTAGCTGGACAGGAGAAATAAAAAACAAAAGCAAAAAAACAGACCTGATGTGTTGCGACTTAGTGGTTCGCATTTTGTCATGACCTTTCTCGGCCAGTGCACAATATGAACAACTTAACGACAAAAACACAGATATTTATGAATACAAACATAGAAAAGTATTATACATTTTGTTCTACCTATGCAAATTTCGATCTGATACTACTCTTGCTATTAATACACGCTAATCACACAAGTGAAGCCATATTTGAATACCATGGTCCAACAACTATTCTGCTGCAAAAATACACACACTTTATTAAAGATTTAATCAAACAATGTATCCCTTTTTTTTAAATCAACAAATAATCCACCTCGAAAATATGCTGGGGAGGAGTCATACAGTCATACATGTTTTTGGCCCCAGATGAAATCCCAAGCAGAATTAATTATAAATAAAGTAAAAATAATTCTTATTTTTTCTGTAGTCTGACTCAAAACAGCCAACAGCGACAGAAGAACTTTACAGTTACTTAAGCAAAATATGGAAAAGCACCTTGTCGCGATTTGAGTATAAGTGAAGAATTGTAGGTGTGATGTAACATAATAGCACAGTCACTTTCTATTGCTTATATTTTTGGTGACCATGGATTTGCATTATATCAATGTACTAGTATCATTTCAAAACTATCATTATAAACCCATGAATTATTATTTAATGCGGTCTGACATAATTTTCCCTGAATGATTTGTTCCTAATTATTCAATGCATACCAGTGCCTAAAATATTCATCCAGAATTACTTTGAACATGTATTATGATTAACTAGCATACAATGTAGCATATGATTCCAAATTCATTCATGGATTTATTATTATTTATTTAATTTCTGGTATCATATAAAAGTTAACGTTAAAGTACCAATGATTGTCAGACACACACTAGGTGTGGCGAAATTAATCACGCATTTGACCCATCACCCTTGTTCACCCCCTGGGACGTGAGGGGAGCAGTGAGCAGCAGCGGTGGCCACGCCCTGGAATCATTTTTGGTGATTTAAACCCCCAATTCCAACCCTTGATGCTGAGTGCCAAGCAGGGAGGTAATGGGTCCCATTTTTATAGTCTCGGCCTTTGTTTGAACTCTCGACCTACCAATCTCGCTGAGTAGGTAGATTTTGGCCATGAAAATGGTCAAAATATACAGGAACCACACCGAAATCACATAGAAAGCAAAAACCAAAAGAGAAATATTCAAACTTATTTTATGTTATTACTTCGTTTATGAACATGGTTAAGCCTTTTAACCAGCCGGTTGGCAATATAGCCTTAATCCTTTCATGTATTCTGATTATATATCGCATACCACAAAGTTTGAATCAATTTTCCCCTGCATTTATTTATTTATTATTGTTTAATGCATGGGCACCACAGTGTCTGATGTCATTTATCCTGAGTGTATTAATTGTGATGTAATGTATGTTGCATTTGTTAATTTTTACGACTATAATGCATATAACGTCTGACATTATTTATCTTAAATCAATCCATTATTGTTTTATATACATCATACCACAGAGTCTGATATACTCCCACCCTTGTTGATATCCTGTATTTATTATTATGTGATGAAGTGTCTGCTATTGTACATTCCAAATTATTTATGTATTATTATAATGTGATGTATAGCATTCAAACAATAAATGATAAATAAATTAATGGGTTGTACTTGTATAGCGCTTTTCTACCTTCAAAGTACTCAAAGCGCTTTGACACTACTTCCACATTTACCCATTCACACACACATTCACACACTGATGGAGGGAGCTGTCATGCAAGGCGCTAACCAGCACCCATCAGGAGCAAGGGTGAAGTGTCTTGCTCGGGACACAACGGACGTAACGAGGTTGGTACTAGGTGGGCATTGAACCAGGGACCCTTGGGTTGCGCACGGCCACTCTTCCACTGCGCCATGCCGTCCCCAATATTAATGTATTTATTATTGTTTAGACCTGCGATGAGGTGGCGACTTGTCCAGGGTATATCCGCCTTCCGCCCGAATGCAGCTGAGATAGGCTCTAGTACCCCACGCTAACCCGAAAGGGACACGCGGTAGGAAATGGATGGATAGATATTCATGTCCTATCTATCACATGTCCAGTAATTGTATTCATTTAGTGTTCGCCCTGAGATCGGTAGGTTGAGGGTTCAAAAACCTGTCCGAGTCAACTGTCAGTTTAGCATCTTTGTATTCTACCTGTCAAATGTCCGTTAAGCATCTTTGTTTTCTACCTGTCAACTGTCAGTTTGGCATCTGTTTTCTACCTGTCAACTGTCAGTTTAGCATCTTTGTTTTCTACCTGTCAACTGTCAGTTAAGCATCTTTGTTTTCTACCTGTCAACTGTCAGTTTGGCATCTTTGTTTTCTACCTGTCAACTGTCGGTTTAGCATCTTTGTTTTCTACCTGTCAACTGTCGGTTTAGCATCTTTGTTTTCTGCCTGTCAACTGTCAGTTAAGCATCTTTGTTTTCTACCTGTCAACTGTCAGTTTGGCATCTTCGTTTTCTAGCTGTCAACTGTCGGTTTAGCATCTTTGTTTTCTACCTGTCAACTTTCGGTTTAGCATCTTTGATTTCTACCTGTCAACTGTCGGTTTAGCATCTTTGTTTTCTACCTGTCAACAGTCAGTTCAGCATCTTTGTTTTCTACCTGTCAACTGTCAGTTTGGCATCTTTGTTTTTTACCTGTCAACTGTCAGTTTGGAATCTTTGTAATCTACCTGTCAACTGTCAGTTTAGCATCTTTGTTTTTTACCTTTCAACTGTCAGTTTAGCATCTTTGTTTTCTACCTGTCAGTTTAGCATCTTTGTTTTCTTCCTGTCAACTGTCGGTTTAGCATATTTGTTTTCTACCTGTCAATGGTCAGTTTAGCATCTTTGTTTCCTACCTGTCAACTGTCAGTTAGCATCTTTGTTTTCTACCTGTCAACTGTCAGTTAGCATCTTTGTTTTAGACCTGTCAACTGTCAGTTAGCATCTTTGTATTCCACCTGTCCACTGTCAGTTTAGCATCTTTGTTTTTTACTTGTCGACTGTCAGTTTGGCATCTTTGTTTTCTACCTGTCAACTGTCAGTTTAGCATCTTTGTTTTCTACCCGTCAACTGTCAGTTTAGCATCTTTGTTTTCTACCTGTCAACTGTCACTTTGGCATTTTTGTTTTCTACCTGTCAACTCTCAGTTTAGCATCTTTGTTGTCGACCTGTCAACTTTTAGTTTAGCATCTTTGTTTTTTACCTGTCAACTGTCAGTTAAGCATCTTTGTTTTTTACCTGTCAACTGTCAGTTTAGCATGTTTGTTTTCTACCTGTCAACTGTCAGTTTAGCATATTTGTTTTCTACCTGTCAACAGTCAGTTTAGCATCTTTGTTTTCTACCTGTCAACTGTCAGTTTAGCATCTTTGATTTCTACCTGTCAACTGTCAGTTTGGCATCTTTGTTTTCAAATATGATTTGCCTGAGTAGCTGGACAGGAGAAATAAAAAACAAAAGCAAAAAAACAGACCTGATGTGTTGCGACTTAGTGGTTCGCATTTTGTCATGACCTTTCTCGGCCAGTGCACAATATGAACAACTTAACGACAAAAACACAGATATTTATGAATACAAACATAGAAAAGTATTATACATTTTGTTCTACCTATGCAAATTTCGATCTGATACTACTCTTGCTATTAATACACGCTAATCACACAAGTGAAGCCATATTTGAATACCATGGTCCAACAACTATTCTGCTGCAAAAATACACACACTTTATTAAAGATTTAATCAAACAATGTATCCCTTTTTTTTAAATCAACAAATAATCCACCTCGAAAATATGCTGGGGAGGAGTCATACAGTCATACATGTTTTTGGCCCCAGATGAAATCCCAAGCAGAATTAATTATAAATAAAGTAAAAATAATTCTTATTTTTTCTGTAGTCTGACTCAAAACAGCCAACAGCGACAGAAGAACTTTACAGTTACTTAAGCAAAATATGGAAAAGCACCTTGTCGCGATTTGAGTATAAGTGAAGAATTGTAGGTGTGATGTAACATAATAGCACAGTCACTTTCTATTGCTTATATTTTTGGTGACCATGGATTTGCATTATATCAATGTACTAGTATCATTTCAAAACTATCATTATAAACCCATGAATTATTATTTAATGCGGTCTGACATAATTTTCCCTGAATGATTTGTTCCTAATTATTCAATGCATACCAGTGCCTAAAATATTCATCCAGAATTACTTTGAACATGTATTATGATTAACTAGCATACAATGTAGCATATGATTCCAAATTCATTCATGGATTTATTATTATTTATTTAATTTCTGGTATCATATAAAAGTTAACGTTAAAGTACCAATGATTGTCAGACACACACTAGGTGTGGCGAAATTAATCACGCATTTGACCCATCACCCTTGTTCACCCCCTGGGACGTGAGGGGAGCAGTGAGCAGCAGCGGTGGCCACGCCCTGGAATCATTTTGGTGATTTAAACCCCCAATTCCAACCCTTGATGCTGAGTGCCAAGCAGGGAGGTAATGGGTCCCATTTTTATAGTCTCGGCCTTTGTTTGAACTCTCGACCTACCAATCTCGCTGAGTAGGTAGATTTTGGCCATGAAAATGGTCAAAATATACAGGAACCACACCGAAATCACATAGAAAGCAAAAACCAAAAGAGAAATATTCAAACTTATTTTATGTTATTACTTCGTTTATGAACATGGTTAAGCCTTTTAACCAGCCGGTTGGCAATATAGCCTTAATCCTTTCATGTATTCTGATTATATATCGCATACCACAAAGTTTGAATCAATTTTCCCCTGCATTTATTTATTTATTATTGTTTAATGCATGGGCACCACAGTGTCTGATGTCATTTATCCTGAGTGTATTAATTGTGATGTAATGTATGTTGCATTTGTTAATTTTTACGACTATAATGCATATAACGTCTGACATTATTTATCTTAAATCAATCCATTATTGTTTTATATACATCATACCACAGAGTCTGATATACTCCCACCCTTGTTGATATCCTGTATTTATTATTATGTGATGAAGTGTCTGCTATTGTACATTCCAAATTATTTATGTATTATTATAATGTGATGTATAGCATTCAAACAATAAATGATAAATAAATTAATGGGTTGTACTTGTATAGCGCTTTTCTACCTTCAAAGTACTCAAAGCGCTTTGACACTACTTCCACATTTACCCATTCACACACACATTCACACACTGATGGAGGGAGCTGTCATGCAAGGCGCTAACCAGCACCCATCAGGAGCAAGGGTGAAGTGTCTTGCTCGGGACACAACGGACGTAACGAGGTTGGTACTAGGTGGGTATTGAACCAGGGACCCTTGGGTTGCGCACGGCCACTCTTCCACTGCGCCATGCCGTCCCCAATATTAATGTATTTATTATTGTTTAGACCTGCGATGAGGTGGCGACTTGTCCAGGGTATATCCGCCTTCCGCCCGAATGCAGCTGAGATAGGCTCTAGTACCCCACGCTAACCCGAAAGGGACACGCGGTAGGAAATGGATGGATAGATATTCATGTCCTATCTATCACATGTCCAGTAATTGTATTCATTTAGTGTTCGCCCTGAGATCGGTAGGTTGAGGGTTCAAAAACCTGTCCGAGTCATACCAAAGACTATAAAAATGGGACCCATTACCACTCAGCATCAAGGGTTGGAAATTGGGGGTTAAATCACCAAGAATGACTCCCGGGCGCAGCCATCGCTGCCGCTCACTGCTCCCCTCACCTCCCAGGGGGTGATCAAGGGTGATGGGTCAAATGCAGAGAATAATTTCGCGCCACCTAGTGTGAAAATGTTGTGTGTCTATCTGTGTTGGCTCTGCGATGAGGTGGCGACTTGTCTAGGGTGTACCCCGCCTTCCGCCTGAATGCAGCCGAGATAGGCTCCAGCGACCCCCTCCCCCCCCCCCCCCCCGTGACTCCGAACGGGACAAGTGGTAGAAATGGATGGATGGATAGTGTGTGTGTGACAATCATTGGTACTTTACTTTAATTTCCCTACTTATTTGCAATACTTTTGTAAATTTGATCAATTATGTATTCTGTAGATATTCTACAATAGTTTTGCGGGTGGATAATTTAAAAACTTGTTTGTCAAGTTTAATAGAAATACAATTTTTAAACTTAAAAAACAAAAAAACAAACAAAAAAATGTCCCTCCCCCGAGTTTAACGCCCCTCTTTTGAGCCAATCGGTATCAGCTGACGTCACAAACGTGTTCCTCAAATTACACTTTCTTACCGATTAAGGTATACAACATAAATATGAATATCAATTTCTGAGGTTCCAAGTAAATTGCAAAAAAAAAAAAATTAAAAATCAATGATCTAAACTCGTTTAATTTACCAACCGCAAAACCGCTGTGATGTCACGTGCGTAATGACGTCACCGGCAACGCTGTCGAACCACCGCATCGAAGAAGTAAGATCCAGGACACGCATTAATTCACCGAAGACAGGTAACTACACCCAAACCAGTCGTCAATTTGTAATAAATTCAACGAACAAACAGGCGAATATAGTACAACTGTGCCAAGAAACGCCATTTCTCTCTAGGTGGCACCAAGACGTCGGTAGCCTCTAGCTAACGTTAAGTAAGACGTGCTAGCACTGTTAGCTTCACCTGTTTGTTTGTCATCGTTTCAAAATTCAGAATTGTAGTGTACTGTCTAGAATGTATAAATGTACGATGTTTATCTTCTATAAAAGTAACCGTCGCAACTGTAGTTTGTACAAACACTGCACCAACATAAAGTGAACAGGTGTAAACACACACTGAAGGTTATGGCACAGACGTCACCTAACTTGTTGCTGTCTGCAGCCTCCATTTAGACACAAATGCAATAGATAGTAAACAATGTGCTGCTGCAGTCTTTATGTGTTAAACAAAAGCATTCCACACAATTAATCACAGCATCTTAAAGGCCTACTGAAATGAGATTTTCTTATTTAAACGGGGATAGCTGGTCCATTCTATGTGTCATACCTGATCATTTTGCGATATTGCCATATTTTTGCTGAAAGGATTTAGTAGAGAACATCCACGATAAAGTTTGCAACTTTTGGTCGCTAATAAAAAAAGCCTTGCCTTTTCCGGAAGTAGCAGACGATGTGCGCGTGACGTCACGGGTTGTCGGACTCCTCACATTGTTTATAATCATAGCCTCCAGCAGCAAAAGCTATCCGGACCGAGAAAGTGACGATTTCCCCATTAATTTGAGTGAGGATGAAAGATTTGTGGATGAGGAAAGTTAGAGTAAAGCACTAAAAAAAGAAAAAAAAAGGCCACGGATCCAGGCGGCGGCAGTGGGGGCGTTTCAGATGTAATTAGACACTAGTGATGGGTTGGTCAGGCTTCATGTATCTTTCAATCAATCAATCACTGTTTACTTATATAGCCCTAAATCACTAGTGTCTCAAAGGGCTGCACAAACCACTACGACATCCTCGGTAGGCCCACATAAGGGCAAGGAAAACTCACACCCAGTGGGACGTCGGTGACAATGATGACTATGAGAACCTTGGAGAGGAGGAAAGCAATGGATGTCGAGCGGGTCTAACATGATACTGTGAAAGTTCAATCCATAATGGATCCAACACAGTCGCAAGAGTCCAGTCCAAAGCGGATCCAACACAGCAGCGAGAGTCCCGTTCACAGCGGAGCCAGCAGGAAAACATCCCAAGCGGAGGCGGATCAGCAGCGCAGAGATGTCCCCAGCCGATACACAGGCGAGCAGTACATGGCCACCGGATCGGACTGGACCCCCTCCACAAGGGAGAGTGGGACATAGGAGAAAAAGAAAAAAAAACGGCAGATCAACTGGTCTAAAAAGGGAGTCTATTTAAAGGCTAGAGTATACAAATGAGTTTTAAGGTGAGACTTAAATGCTTCTACTGAGGTAGCATCTCGAACTTTTACCGGGAGGGCATTCCAGAGTACTGGAGCCTGAAATGAAAACGCTCTATAGCCCACAGACTTTTTTTGGGCGTTGGGAATCACTAATAAGTTCTTGTCAAAAGTCTAGCAGCCGCATTTTGTACCAACTGTAATCTTTTAATGCTAGACATGGGGAGACCCGAAAATAATACGTTACAGTAATCGAGACGAGACGTAACAAACGCATGGATAATGATCTCAACGTCTTTAGTGGAAAGAATGGAGCGAATTTTAGCGATATTACGGAGATGAAAGAAGGCCGTTTTAGTAACGCTTTTAATGTGTGATTCAAAGGAGAGAGTTGGGTCAAAGATAACACCCAGATTCTTTACCGTGTCGCCTTGTTTAATTGTTTGGTTGTCAAATGTTAGAGTTGTATCATTAAATAGAGGTCGGTGTCTAGCAGGACCGATAATCAGCATTTCCGTTTTTTTGGCGTTGAGTTGCAAAAAGTTAGCGGACATCCATTGTTTAATTTCATTAAGACACGCCTTCAGCTGACTACAATCCGGCGTGTTGGTCAGCTTTAGGGGCATGTAGAGTTGGGTGTCATCAGCATAACAGTGAAAGCTAATACCGTATTTGCGTATGATGCCACCTAGCGGCAGCATGTAGATGCTGAAAAGTGCAGGGCCAAGGACCGAACCCTGGGGAACTCCACACGTTACCTTAACGTAGTCCGAGGTCACATGGTTATGGGAGACACACTGCATCCTATCAGTAAGATAAGAGTTAAACCAAGACAGGGCTAAGTCTGACGTACCAATTCGTGTTTTGATACGTTCTAATAAAATATTATGATCGACGGTATCGAAAGCAGCGCTAAGATCGAGGAGCAGCAACATAGATGACGCATCAGAATCCATCGTTAGCAATAGATCATTAGTCATTTTTGCGAGGGCTGTCTCCGTGGAGTGATTTGGCCTGAAACCGAATTGAAAGGTTTCACATAGATTGTTAGACGCTAAGTGTTCATTTAACTGCTCCGCAACAATTTTTTTGAGGATTTTTGAAATAAAGGGAAGGTGAGACACCGGTCGGTAGTTTACCATGAGGTCAGGATCGAGGTTAGGTCTTTTAAGAAGAGGATGAATAACCGCTTTTTTGAATGCTAGGGAACAGTGCCCGAGGAAAGTGATAAGTTTATAATATTTAGCACTGATGGACCTAATAATACAAAGAGCTCCTTGATCAGTTTCCCAGGAAGTGGGTCAAGTAAACATGTTGTTTGTTTTATTCCATTTACACGTTGTAACAATTCCTCTAATGTTATTTCCTCAAAACAAGAGAAACTATTTTGGAGGGCAGTATCCGCCGTATAGGACGCATTGTCTTTAATCTCCTTTCTAATGACTTCAATTTTCTTACTAAAGAATTACATAAAGTCATCAGCTGAGTGGGTGGAGCTACTGGAAGGAGTCCCTTGTTGGGTTAGCGATGCTACGGTACTAAACAAAAATTTAGGATCGTTTTTATTACGGTGGATGAGATTTGAGTAATATTTAGCTTTAGCTAAGGTAAGCATGCGTTTATAAGTTATTAAACCATCACTCCATGCTTGATGGTGCACCTCAAGTTTAGTCGTGCGCCATTTGCGTTCCAGCTTTCTACATAATAATTTCTGAGCTCTAGTTTCTTCTGTAAACCACGGGGTACGCTTTTTTGGAGCCTTTTTTAACTTTAGCGGTGCTATGTTATCAATGGTTTCGCGCACTAGGTCTATTGTATTACCGTTGCGATGCGTGGGTTCATTTATTATTTGTGTGAGACCACAGCTATCAATTATAGTCTGGAGCGCTACGCACGGTGGGTCCGATGGGGTATTCATATAGATATTAAAGTCCCCCATTATGATTATATTATCGGCGTGTGTCACTAGATCAGCAACGAACTCTGAGAATTCATTGATAAAGTCCGAATAGGGCCCTGGGGGGCGGTAGATAACAGCCAGGTGTAGAGGCAGCGGTGTGACAGACCTCATAGTAAGCACCTCAAACGATTTATATTTATTATTTATGTTAGGACTAAGGTTAAAGTTTTCGTTGTATATTAGTGCGACCCCCCCACCCCTTTTAAGAGGACGGGCAATATGCGCATGTGTAAAGTTAGGAGGACATGCCTCGTTTAGCGCAAAAAAGTCGTTTGGTTTAAGCCAGGTTTCGCTGAGACCGATGACGTTAAGATTGTTGTCTCTGATGATATCGTTAACTAACAACGTTTTGGGAGACAATGAATGATCTTATGTTTAAAAAAACTATATTATAGGTAGTGGGCTGTTTTAGGGAATTTTGATCAAATTATCCGTAGTAGCAATATTAATAATGTTGTGTTTATTATGCCCAGTGCATTTAGTATAATTACGACCATATCTATGAATTGATACGACGAGAATTTTCCGATTGTTTGTTTGTTGCTTTGATAAACTGCACGCATCATAGTTAGCCACCTCAGTAAAACACATGTCCAACTCTGAAACACTCAAAGCAGAAAAAACTTGTTCTAATTTAACTGACTCCTTACCCAGACCAGTAGTCTCGCATCTTCCATTTAAATCCGGCTTCAGAATGGAGGGAAGTGGTGTTCTGTGGGGATTAGCCTTCTGCTTTGTTTTTAGCCCCGCTCGGCATCCGCGTTTCCGATCACACCGCTGGCGTCTGCTCCATAGACGGCCCCCGCTGCTACTAGACTCCCCTGCTTCACAGGCCGCTGGATGTAGCCGTCGAAGTATTCCCGTGCTAGTTAGCAGGTCTAGCAAGCACGCGTCTATCAGTCCAAAACGGCCCGATATGTCCACATCCAGAAGTGTCTGGCGGTCGTACGTGATCACGGAGTGACCACGATGTGAGCCAGCCATAAAGTTTGTAGAATTGTCCTGTATTTCTGCCAAATGTTCCATATTTAGCAGGAGCTCCTCGAGGTCGCAGCCCTTCCGGGCGATAGCTTTCGACACATTGCAAAACTGTATTGATACTGTGTCAATACTGTGTCACTAAATACTGACATCTGCTGGACATTAAAAATCCCTACAAGCAACCTATGGACCGACTCAACTGACACTGATTTTATGACCTAGTATATACAATAATATAAACCAAGTCACTGTATTTCATTTAGGATTATTTCGTATCTTCAATTAAATTAAAATACATTTTTATCTTTTTTAGATACAGTCAATAAATAATGTGAACATGATTGATTGATTAAAACTTTTATTAGTATATTGCACAGTACAGTACATATTCCGTACAATTGCCCACTAAATGGTAACACCCGAATAAGTTTTTCAACCTGTTTAATTCGGGGTCCACATTAATCAATTCATGGTAAAAATTGAATGGGTTCGAGCTGGATATGAACAAGTGCCCCAAGGATGTCAGCATGAACAACTACAGACCTCCACTCTATCAACTGAGCTATCGAAGAGATGGTTTGTTAACGCTTTTTAATGTAACCAATAGGAGGTTTGTGCGGGTGGGACAATGCTTGAAACTTTGAGAAAACAGGATGAAACAAGAAAATGAAAACAAATACCTTTTTTTACCCGATATATAATCAAAATATTCCCACACGGTGGAAATGATCTCTGACGACGATAAATGACAAATGACCAACGACAGAAGTGCGGCGATTCTGTTGGCAGCAGCATCTCGTTGACAGATGCGCTTCCTTATAGACACAGGTTGGCGCGCAGGTGCAGCGCGACACAGTTCGCATATCGGTCACGTGACCAAAACAGCTCATGATCGGCCACGTGACTTTCTAAGAGCGGTACACGCACCGACACAGGGGTTCGCTCTATGAGCTCAACGCATGCTATTAGACACATTTACTAGGATAATTCTGGAAAATCCCTTATCTGCTTATTGTGTTAATAGTATTTTAGTGGGATTATAAAGTCATACCTGAAAGTCGGATGGTGAACGCCAGTGTCTCTGAGAGAAGCCGAGGAGCCAAGATCACAGCTGCCTTTTTGAGCTGCAGGCTGAGGTCGCATAATCCACTCAAGTCTGCGGTAAGAGCCGACTTAATATCACAATTTTCCCATCCAAAAACTTGCTGGTTGACGTAGAGAAACATGTTCGCTTGACCGCTCTGTGTTAAAGCTTCACAACAAACAAAGAAACACCGGCTGTGTTTCGGTTGCTAAAGGAAGCTGCAATCCACCGCTTTCCACCAACAGCATTCTTCTTTATAGTCTCCATTATTAATTGAAAAAATGGCAAAAGATTCAGCAACACAGATGTCCAAAATACTGTGTAATTATGCGATGAAAAGAGACAACTTTTAGCCGTGTGTGGTGCCGGGTGAACATGTCCGCTCCAACCAATAACGTCACAAGCACGCGTCAACATAAGCGTCATCATTCCGCGATGTTTTCAACAGGATACCTCGCAGGAAATATAAAATTGCAATTTAGTAAACTAAACCGGCCGTATTGGCATGTGTTGCAATGTTAAAGATTTCATCATTGATATATAAACTATCAGACTGCGTGGTCGGTAGTAGTGGCTTTCAGTAAGCCTTTAAACAAAGTAGAACAATATGGTATCGGAGGGTTGGTCTTGAACTGGGTAAGAAGCTACAGTTGTGCAAATATTTTTACATACCCTGGGAGAATTTATGATTTTTGGCCATTTTTCAGAAAATATGAATAACACAAAAACCTTTCTTCCACTAATGCTTATAGGTTGTGTGAAGCTATTTATTGGCAAACAACTGTTTTTACTCTTTTAAAATCAAAATGACTAAAGAAAGTACCCAAATGACCCTGATCAAAAGTTGACATACCCCAGTGACTTTGAGCTAATCACATGCACAAAAGTTTGACACAAACAAGTTTGAATGGCTAATCAAGGTTCCAATCCTCACCTGTGACCTGTTTTTTTGTAATTAGTGTGTGTGTGGAAAAAAGGTCAGTGAGTTTCTGGGCTTCTGACAGACCATTGCATCTTTTATCCAGTGCTGCACAGATGTTTCTGGATTCTGAGTCATGGGGAAGGCAAAATAATTGTCAAAGGATCTGCGAGAAAAGGTAATTGCACTGCATAAAACCGGAAAGGGGTATAACCAGATATCCATGGAATTGAGAATGCCAATCAGCACTGTTCAAGCGCTGATAAGTAGAAAATGAGGGATTCAGGTAGACCAGCAAAGATTTCAGCCACAACTGCCAGGAAAATTGTTCGAGATGCAAAGAAAAATCCACAAATAACTTCAGCTGAAATACAGGACTTTTTGAAAAATTGTGGTGTGGTTGTTTCAAGATGCACAATAAGAAGGCACTTGAAGAAAAATGATCAACTTGCCAAAAAGTTTAATTTTGGTCTCATCACTCCAAATTACTTTGTTCCAAAAGTTTTGAGGCTTGTCTCTGTGCTGTTTGGCGTAATGTAAGTGGGATACTTTGTGACATCTGCACAGAAATGGCTTTTTTCTGACGACTCAACCATACAGGTCTTCGCATCCCGAACAATTTTCCTAGCTGTTGTGGCTGAAATCTTTGCTGGTCTACCTGAATCCCTCATATTCCACTTCTTAATCAGCGTTTGAACACTTGCTGATTGGCATTCTCAATTCCTTGGATATCTTTTTATACCCCTTTCCTGTTTTAGGCAGTTCAATTACCTTTTCTCGCAGATCCTTTTGACAATTATATTGCCTTCCCCATGACTCAGAATCCAAAAATATATGTGCAGCACTGGATTAAAGATGCAATGGTCTGTCAGAAGCCCAGAAACTCACTGAACTTTTATTCATTCATTCATTCATTTTCTACCGCTTATTCCCTTTTGGGGTCGCGGGGGGCGCTGGCGCCTATCTCAGCTACAATCGGGCGGAAGGCGGGGTACACCCTGGACAAGTCGCCACCTCATCGCAGGCTGAACTTTTATACACACACTAATTACAAACAAACAGGTCAAAGGTGAGGATTGGAACTTTGATTAGCCATTCAAACCTGTTTGTGTCAACTTTTGTGCATGTTATCAGATCAAAGTCACTGGGGTATGTAAACTTTAGATCAGGGTCACTTGGGTACTTTTTTTTGTAATTTTGATTTAAAAAGAGTAAACAGATGTTTGCCAATAAATAGCTTCACACAACCATTAAGCATGAGAGGAAGAAAGATGTTTGTGTTATCATTCATATTCTCTGAAGAATGGCCAAGAAATCATAGATTCTCCCAGGGTATGTAAACTTATGAGCACGACTGTACTTAACCAACAGGAAGCAATACGTGAAGATAGGCTTTAACTGAGCTGACAATATCTTGTGGTCTAACCTTAGGGATCAATACTTGGACCAAAATTGTTCAATCTCGATATAAATGACCTTTGTAAAGTTACAAAGGACTTAAAGTTAGTATTATTTGCAGATGATTCAATCAATGTTTATTTATGTAGCTCTAAATCACGAGTGTGTTGAAGGGCTGCACAAGCCACGACATCCTCGGCTCAGATCCCACATCAGGGCAGGAACAAACTCAACCCAATGGGATGACAATGAGAAACCTTTGAGGGGACCGCAGATGTGGGGACCCACCCACTGGAAGACCGGAGCAAAGGACGTCGAGTGGATCTTGCATAATATTGTGAGAGTCCACTCCATAGTGGATCCAAAATAATAGTGAGAGTCCAGTCCATGGTGGGGCCAGCAGGAAACCATCCCGAGTGGAGACAGGTCAGCAGCACAGAGACGTCCCCAACTGATGCACAGATGAGTGGTCCACCCCGGAAACGGCAGATCAACTGGTCTAAAAGAGGGGTCTAATTAACTGCATTTTGTTCAGGAGAGAACACACAGAAGATAATAAAAAATAATAACAGAAGAAATGAACAAATAAGAAAGACGGTTTGACAAAAAAAAGACTATCTTTTAATCTCAGTAAAATTTAAATAATGCTCTTTGGTAACAGTAGAAGAGAAAGTCAAACACAAATACAGATTGACGGAGTACATATGGAAAGTAGGGCTGGGCGATATGGCTTTTTATTAAAATGTTGATATTTTTAGGCCATGACACGATATACAGTATATCTCCATATTTTGCCTTAGCCTTGAATGAACACTTGATACATATAATCACAGCAGTATGATGATTCTATGTGTCTACATTAAAACATTGTTGGTCATACTGCATTAATATATGCTCATTTTAAACTTTCATGCAGAGAAAAGGAAATCCAAATTCAGTCAATTTAACAAAACTATCATTTAGTTATTAAGCAGTGGCACAAACATTCATGTCATTTCAAAACAGAAAGTGCAAAATCGTCGGAGACTTTTTAAAACAAGCTATAAGCTCACTTTTGTGCATGATGTCACTAAGATGACATATCAAAACAGTAAATTAAAGTGTACTTTTTGTACAGAATGCCACTACAATAGGTTAAAACAAATAAAGTGGACTTTTGTGCATGATGTCACACAAGATATTTCAATAACTGTCATATAAAAATGAGCTGCATAATAGGAAATCTAATAGTGTATGTCCTTTACTATGTGGTAGGTTACTGCAGACGTTATCTACTGTTTTTCACTATTTTTTTCATACGGTGTTGATGTGGAAATGGAAGACGCCAGGCTCAATTGGGTCAGTGCTGGTTGGTTCGGCGTTTTGTTGGCTGTGGCACCCGCCGAGATGTTGACGTGGAGTTTCAAGCACTCCTTATTCTGTAGCGGGTGTCTTTTCAAATGATGCTACAAATTAGTAGTGCTGCTATATTTTGTTTTGTTGTATTTCTGTGAGAAGGAGAGAAAAGAAAAGCTAAAAGCAACTGCGTGAGAATGTGTACTCGAATATCACGATATAGTCATTTTCTACATTGCACAGAGACAAACCGGTGATATATCAAGTATATTCGATATATCGCCATGCCCTAATTGAAAGTGTAAAAGAAATCACATTTTTGGGTGTAATAATAGATGATGAAATGAATTGGAAATTTCATGTAATAAAATATACAACATAAAGTAGCAAGAAACACGTCAATATTGAATATAGCAAAACATGTTCTAGACCAAAAATCACTTCATATTCTTTACTGCTCACTAATGTTACATATCTGAGTTATTGTGTAGAAATATGGGGGAACAACTACAAATGTGGGCTTCATTCTCTAAATGTGTTACAAAAAAGATTGATTATAATAATACGTAATGTTGGATATAGAGAACATACAAACCTTTTATTTATTAAATCACAATTATTGAAATGCAACCATTTGGTGCATTATGAAAACAGCTAAAATGTATAAAGCAAACTATAACCTGCTACCCAAGAATGTACGACAATTCTTCTCAACAAAAGAGAAGAAATATAACATTAGAGGAAAATCTAATTTAAAACATATGTATGCTCGTACAAGACTTAAAACTTTTAGCATATCTGTATGAAAGACAGATATGGACGTCGTTATTTATCAGCTGGGCAGTCTATGGATGATTGGTTTTCTTTGACAACTTCTTGACAGACATCTTCATCGGAGTCTTCCTCACTCTCGGTGTCACCGATTTCCATCTCAACCTCACTCTCTCCATTTTGGACCATGTCAATAACATCCCGCGCACTGTATCGCGGCTCTCTACTTGCTGGTGGCATTCTGAAAATAAAATATCCATTTAACAAAGCACCAATATGATTCATTTTAAGAGACTGTTCAAAATGTAAGTGTTCACAAAGTACACAGAACAAGAATTATGAACATCTTATTGAGACAGATTATTTATGTATTTAATATTTGTTAGCTTACTATGGTATATTATTTATTTATTATTTATGTGTTCACTGTTCTTTTACAGAGAACAAGGAAATGGGATAAAATTGCTATGGTATGAAAAGGTTAACCCCGTAAGACCCAATTTTATAAATACCTAACAAAAATAAAAAATAAACCTTTCAGATGATGTTGTAGGAAACATTTGATGCAGAAATTAAATTATTAAAAAAAAAAAAAAAGTTTATGTTTTTAGAGAAATGTAACATTGGCATTGGATGGGAGCAGAATTTCTGTATTTGTACTCGCGTTGTCTGAACAATTCAGAACAACTAAGGGTTAATTTGCAGTGTTGATTGTTTACTTTGCTCCGCAAAGGTATATAACATTACCGTAATAATAATCACACATTAGTCATATTTTTATGAAGTCATTTATTAAAAATATTAAAGAAAAAACTCCTAAAAATCGCTTTCTCCTCCTTTTTTTCTTTTCATGACATTGGTCATGAACACTTTCACTGGTGGTGGAAGCCCCAAAAACAGTCCCTGTCGTCTGTAAAGCAAAGGCGAACATCACACTTTCTGCAATGTGTGTTGGTGTATCCTTTATTGAAATGTCTGCAGCGTCCTCTCCTGGTCTTCCTTGGGAAATGGGCAACCAGATCCTTGCGTACATCCAACGGAGGTCTGCGTATCTCTTGGATGGCCTCTTCTGAGCGTTCAGAGGGCTTCTTGATGTCACTGTCTGTGTTGCTGGGCTCCCTTTGCCTGAAGATGGCCGTCGTCTCTTTGGAGTTTGAAGTGTTGCGTTTACCAGGATGAGAGGAATCTAGCTGTGCCTGAAACTGCCTCCTGTTCATTGTCTGTTTGCTCGACACCTTGAGCGCTTTACAGTCCCGCTTGTAGAGCAGCCATGCATTCACCACAGCTAGGATGATTGTGTGCCAGAAGATGTGCATGTACCAGCGACAGGATTTGTTGGGGAACTTGTATTTGGCTGTAAATGAGTCCCTCAAATCCACACCTCCTATGTACTTGAATTTTCCCTTGAAAGGAATCATCTCATCCACAGAGTTGTGCTCTTCTGGTACCACCTGCAGACCTTTCTCTGTGAGTGAATCAAGCCACAGCCTGATACTGTCATGTTTGCGAAATGTAATGACGTCGACAGGGATTGGAATCTGTTGCGTGGCATCGCATCAGCAACAGGGGGGTACCGTGTCTCCGTCCCCGAATACATTCGGGTTTCAGCCATTTGTACCAGGCCCATCTTCAGGTACATGGCAAGCATTTTTTCAATTTCCTTTGCAGTGGTGTTCACAGATGTTTAATGCGCCTTAAAGCTGTACTCATTCGTGTTTTGTGCCAGAGCCTCAACCATGTCTTTGGACACAAACTTCTGGAAGTATTCCAATGATGTGTAGAGGGAAGTGTCATCTGCTGTGATACCCAGACCCGAAAAATCAGTGTTTGCTCTGATGAAATCTTTTTTCAGCCAGGGATACGTGGTGTGTTTGTTTGTTTTTGGCTCCATGTCCACGTAATTATCAGCTGGGCAGTCTATGGGTGATTGGTTTTCTTTGACAACTTCTTGACAGACATCTTCATCGGAGTCTTCCTCCCTCTCGGTGTCACCGATTTCCATCTCAACCTCACTCTCTCCATTTTGGACCATGTCAATAACATCCCGCGCACTGTATCGCGGCTCTCTACTTGCTGGTGGCATTCTGAAAATAAAATATCCATTTATTAAAATGCATATATATTTGTTTTATATATTGTAGTACATAACCAGAAGGAATAGATAGGAATAGTGCTCAAGGTAGACAATACTGTCTGCCTGGTAAGTCGCTTTGGACAAAAGCGTCTGCTAAATGTAAATGGATTAGTGAAGTGAAGTGAATTATATTTATATAGCGCTTTTTCTCAAGTGACTCAAAGCGCTTTACATAGTGAAACCCAATATCTAAGTTACATTTAAACTAGTGTGAGTGGCACCGGGAGCAGGTGGGTAAAGTGTCTTGCCCAAGGACACAATGGCAGTGACTAGGATGGCGGAAGCGGGAATCGAACCTGCAACCCTCAAGTTGCTGGCACGGCCACTCTACCAACCGAGCTATGCCGGTTGGCTCAAACTATCATACTAAAAGGAAAAAATGCATATGGACCAAGTTAATTTTCTCGAGGGAACTCTCCTGAAGGAATCAATAAAGTACTATCTATATATCTATCTATCTAAGTGCTAAGGGTAGACAATACTGTCTGCCTGGTAAGCCGTTATGGACAAAAGCGTCTGCTAAATGTAATAGTAAATGGCTTAATGGCTCTTATTATCATACTAAAAAGAAAACATCCATATCCACCCTTTCAACCACAACCCACCGTTCAGGAACATACCTTTCCCCAGAACTCCATTGTCTGTTGATATCCTCTTTGTGAACAAAGTCATGGAATTTTAGTTCAGGCTGATCAAATTAACTTAATTTTTTAGAGATAAAACTTTTAAATCAGTCAAATTTGACCAGAACACAACACAAGGGTTGAATATCTACTATCCATGTATAAAGAAAATACTTCAGGCAGTGGTGTAGTAGAGGGAATACAACCTGTTTGAGCCCACTGCATTACTATTTTGCCCACTATTTTGACTACCACATTCCCCCAGGGATGTATAATTGCCGCAATTATATAACAAGCTCTAAATGAAATTTGATGCATCTATTCCCCAATAACTACATATGTACATGCTCTAGACAAGGGGTCACCAACCTTTTTGAAACCAAAAGCTACTTCTTGGGTACTGATTAATGCGAAGGGCTACCAGTTTGATACACACTGAAATAAATTGCCAGAAATAGCCAATTTGCTCAATTTACCTTTTAATAAATAAATCTATATGTATAAAAAAATGGGTATTTCTGTCTGTCATTCCGTCGTACATTTTTTTTCCTTTTATAGAAGGTTTTTTTGTAGAGAATAAATGATGAAAAAACACTTAATTGAATGGTTTAAAAGAGGAGAAAACATGAAAAAAATGAAAATTAAATTTTGAAACATAGTTATCTTCAATTTCGACTCTTTAAAATTCAACCAAAAAGTATGAAGAGAAAAACTAGCTAATTCGAATCTTTTTGAAAAAAAAAAAAAAAAAAAAAATTCATGGAACATCATTAATAATTTTTCCTGATTAAAATTAATTTTTGAATTTTGATGACATGTCTTAAATAGGTTAAAATCCAATCTGCACTTTGTTAGAATATATAACAAATTGGACCAAGCTATATTTCTAACAAAGACAAATCATAATTTCTTCTAGATTTTCCAGAACAAAATTTTTAAAAGCAATTCAAAAGACTTTGAAATAAGATTTAAATTTGATTCTACAGATTTTCTAGATTTGCCAGAATAATTCTTTTGAATTTTAATCATAATAAGTTTGAAGAAATATTCCACAAATATTATTCGTCTAAAAAACACAAGCTAAAATGAAGAATTAAATTAAAATGTATTTATTATTCTTTACAATGAAAAAATAAATTTACTTGAACATTGATTTAAATTTTCAGGAAAGAAGAAAATGGAATTTAAAAGGTAAAAAGGTATATGTGTTTAAAAATCCTAAAACCATTTTTAAGGTTGTATTTTTTCTCTAAAATTGTCTTTCTGAAAATTATAAGAAGCAAAGTAAAAAAATAAATGAATTTATTTAAACAAGTGAAGACCAAGTCTTTAAAATATTTTCTTGGATTTTCAAATTCTATTTGAGTTTTGTCTCTCTTAGAATTAAAAATGTCGAGCAAAGCGAGACCAGCTTGCTAGTAAATAAATACAATTTAAAAAATAGAGACTGCTCCCTGGTATGTGCTGCTATTAGAGATATTTTTAGAACAGGCCAGCGGGCTACTCATCTGGTCCTTACGGGTTACCTGGTGCCCGCGGGCACCGCGTTGGTGACCCCTGCTCTAGACATTGTAATAACAACAAAAAATACATAAAAGACATCTTACTTACTTGAATATGATGAATCCAGTCCAATGAAACAAATAGATGTTGTTCGAAGGAAACCTTAAGAGGTTGTGTGAGTTCATTTCCAGAAGGTGTGACTTATACAAATGTACGATCCAATAGCATTGTGAGACTGAACAATAGGACCAAAAGACTATGTAAATGTGCTAAAAAAATAAAATCAAATATACCTGAATGTTTTTTAGGATGGTTAAAGGTAACGTAATTTTACAACAAGGGGTGTTAAATAAGCTCCGCTTGTTCCTACTCCTTTTCGGACGTCCTGTATTGAAACAACTGGAAAAGTGTGATGCATTACATTGTATCGTGTGCATGTTCCAAATAAACTCAAATTGAACTAAGCGGAACAGCAAATTTTTAATTTAGCTTTAGTGTTTGACAGTTGAAAATGTATTCTAATTTTAGTCATCTAAATTGATTTAGTTTTAGTCCACGAAATGACACAATATTTGAGTCGGCTAAAATGACAGTACATTGAGTCGTGTAAAGTATAAAAGGATAACACTTAAAAGTTTAACTGAAAGCACCTTTATTTAAACCACCTGCAAAGCATTTGTTTACGCAAAAGTAGCACAAGCTAATGGTCAGGAATGATGTAGTTAGAAATTTTTTGCACATTTTATGCTACAGGCATGTGAAATTGAGTTACAAGGCATTCTTTCATTATAATTTGTTTATGAGCATCAAATACACATACCAATATGTGGCGTGGCAAATTTTATCTGTCGATCATCCATTTTCTTCCACTTGTCCCTCTCGGGGGGCTGGAGCCTTCTTTGTTAATAAATGTCTGCTCCAAATAAAGAAATAATTAGGAAACGCTGCATTCACGGTCTCTTTTTGCTGCGCATGTGACATAAATGTGATGGACTACATTACAAGTTGCCATAAATAAACAATTCCTCAGTGCAAAAAAAAGGTAGTTGATTACTTGTAAAGAAGTAATACAGTAAAAGATTAGATACTATTTTTTGATCCCCAAGGGAAAATTAAATAGGTTAGAATGAGCTTTAACTTACAGTTGTGTGGACGTCACCTTTGCTTGCGGATGGCATCATGTAGCGTCAAAAATGTACCGTGTCACATTCCATTTCTCTCAGCTGTGTACATATTCCGATATAGGGCGAGTTAAATCCATACATTTTTGTTTTGGAGGTGAGATATCAAACTATTATCTCACAAGGAAAAGCATCTGATTGGCCCTCCTTCGTAACTAACTCCTGGCCCCTCCTTCATAAGTACGCTGTGATTGGATATATTCCGAACTTGTCCCAACCATCTACAGGATGAAATTAAATATGATTGGATTTGATTTCTGACAATATTTTGGTCTTGTTTTTATTCGTTAACTAAAATGTCAGTTAATTTTGTCATAGTTTTAGTCAACGTGCATTTTGTTTTTGATTAGTTATAGTCAGAGGAAAATAGGTTGGTGCCGATAACTAAGAAAAAAAATTATTAGTCAACAAAATTAACACAATTTATGGTAGGGCTGGGCGATATATCGATATACTCGATATATCACGGGTTTGTCTCTGCAATATAGAAAATGACTATATCGTGATATTCGAGTATACGTTCTCACGCAGTTGCTTTTAGCTGCGGGCATGACACTACAGGCTCTTCCCACTTTTTGTTGTCTCTGCTTCTCACAGACAGCAAGCAGACCTTGTTACCTACGTCACATACGTATATGCCCCCGCGAAGCAGAGAGGTAGCAGCATGGGTAACCTTAGCTGTGGTGCGAGTGGTAATACGAGAAAAAGAAGGTGCAAATCTGGTAACAAATGAAAGAAGAATTATTCCCAAGAAAAACAGCAGGGGGTCCATCGTCTGGTGGTGGTTTGGCTTCAAGTGGGAATTTGTCGAACAGACAACAGTAATTTGTCAAGTGTGGGGCAAAAGCGTTGCTACAAAAAGTAGCATTACTGCTAATATGTAGCATCATTTGAAAAGGAATGAGACAACAAGACACATTTCAATAAGACTAATATCCATAATTACAGTAAGAAATATGTGTGTGTGTATATCCATCCATCCATTTCGTACCGCTTATTCCCTTTCGGGGTCGCGGGGGGCGCTGGCGCCTATCTCAGCTATATATTTATATATATATATGTATGTGTATATGTATATATATATATATATATATATATATATATATATATATATATATATATATATATATATATATATATATATATATATATATATATATATATATATATACACACACAGTGGGGCAAAAAAGTATTTAGTCAGCCACTGATTCTCCCACTTAAAATGATGACAGAGGTCTGTAATTTTCATCATAGGTACACTTCAACTTTGAGAGACAGAATGTGAAAAAAAAAATCCAGGAATTCACATTGTAGGAATTTTTAAGAATTTATTTGTAAATTATGGTGGAAAATAGGTATTTGGTCAACCATTCAAAGCTCTCACTGATGGAAGTAGGTTTTGGCTCAAAATCTCACGATACATGGCCCCATTCTTTCTTTCCTAAACACGGATCCATCGTCCTGTCCCCTTAGCAGAAAAACAGCCCCAAAACATGATGTTTCCACCCCCATGCTTCACAGTAGGTATGGTGTTCTTGGGATGCAACTCAGTATTCTTCTTCCTCCAAACACGACGAGTTGAGTTTGTACCAAAAAGTTCTATTTTGGTTTCATCTGACCACATGACATTCTCCCAATCCTCTGCTGTATCATCCATGTGGTCTCTGGCAAACTTAAGACGGGCCTGGACATGCACTGGCTTAAGCAGGGGGACACATCTGGCACTGCAGGATTTGATTCCCTGTCGGCGTAGTGTGTTACTTATGGTAACCTTTGTTACTTTGGTCCCAGCCCTCTGGAGGTCATTCACCAGGTCCCGCCGTGTGTTTCTGGGATTTTTGCTCACCGTTCTCATGATCATTTTTACCCCCAGATAGAGGGAGATTATCAGTGGTTTTGTATGTCTTCCATTTTCTGATAATTGCTCCCACAGTTGATTTTTTCACACCAAGCTTCTCGCCTATTTTAGATTCCCTCTTCCCAGTCTGGTGCAGGGCTACAATTCTTTTCTTGGTGTCCTTCGACAGCTCTTTGGTCTTGGCCATAGTAGTGTTTGGAGTCTGACTGTTTGAGGCTGTGGACAGGTGTCTTTTATACAGATAACGAGTTCAAACAAGTGCCATTAATACAGGTAACGAGTGGAGGACAAAAGAGTTTCTTAAAGAAGAAGTTACAGGTCTGAGAGCCAGAGATCTTCCCTGTTTGAAGTGACCAAATACTTATTTTCCACCATAATTTACAAATAAATTATTTAAAATTCCTACAATGTGAATTCCTGGAATTTCTTTCACATTCTGTCTCTCACAGTTAAAGTATACTTATGAGGAAAATTACAGTGGGAGAACTTGCACAATCGGTGGCTGACTAAATACTTTTCTTGCCCCACTGTGTGTGTGTGTGTGTGTGTGTGTGTGTGTGTATATATATATATATATATATATATATATATATATATATATATGCATATATATATATATATATATATATATATATATATATATATATATATATATACCCACAAACACAAATAAAGTTAAGTATTATGAAAAAAAGAAACCAAGGGATACACAGACATATACATGCATACATACATATATAAACTTCCACAAAAAAATGAAAAATACAAATAAAAAAAACTCTACTTAATAATAGAATTATTTACCATGCCTTGGAACCTATAATGTTTCGCAAATAAACTAAGAATTTTAAATTGATAATTGGGGTGTGCATAAACAACAGCGACGGCATTCAGGCTCAAAAAATCAACTTGTTCCTGAAATGAGTGCCATATTTTGGTAAACTTTGCATCAGAGCCCCTAAGGCAGTGCCTTATCCTTTCCAACCTCATAAAGGACAGATAATATCTCATCCACGTTGAGTGAGAGGGGGGGCTGGGATTCTTCCAGCGCATTAAAACGACCCTCCTTGCAAGCAAGCTAAGAAAAGCCACAAGATCAGCAAAATAGATCGGCAATTAAATGTTTGTGGTACCACACCGAAAAACGCCACTACCGGTGAGGGACTAATATGGACTGAGGTGACAGCTGAGAGTAAAAGAAACAGGTTTCCAAAACTGGGACATCACAGAGCAGGTTCAAAACATATGGGTAAGATCAGCTATCCCTTGATTACACTTATTGCAAATAGTGGACCAGTGGACTCTTGAGTACCACCTTCCATTATATGACCCCGTGCCTTGAACAGATCGAGGCGGAGTGGACTCGTTTCAGAACCTGGTCCCAAGTATCTTTCTCTTCGTCAATGTTGAGTGCACGCAAATCACCAGTCACCGTAAGGCAGGAACTGGTGTCTGTATAAAACTCATCAATATTGACCTTGGAATATGGATTGAGCTTAAGTAGAGAGTCTGTTGCAGGTGGAATTTTGGGAAAACGAGGAAAGTGCTTAATTTGCAAATATCAGTACAACTGGTTTCTATGAAGGCCAAATTTGTAGGCTAATTGATGGAAGGACGCAATTGTTTCATTAATGTAAACATCTTGAATGGATCGAATCCCGCAGTCTCTCAGGCTACAAAGGCCATATCACTAACAGAGGGCGTAAATAAAGGGTTTAAGTAACAGTCTTTTTGCGTTGACTTTCTAGACAAAGCTCCATCATGGCTCTGAGGAACGTGTGTCGCCTCTTGGCTCCATCACAGAGATGTACCATCTTTTCAATAGCTAGAGCTCAGGGCACTGCAGCACCTGCCAGGCGCGGTAAGTCAATAATTGTAAAAATAAATAGCAGGAAGCTGCAAATATATAATATGTCCATTTATTTAAACAGTGGAAATTTATTATGTAACAGGTCTTTTTTTAACTGAACTTTTCTCATTTTTGTATTTTTTCCAGATGCAGAGAAGGCAGAGAAATCAAAAGCACGTATGTTTGACAAAATGTTTTTTTTTTTCAGCGCTGCCAAGCCTCACGCTTAGAGCACTAGAGTCACACAAATTAACCCATTCTTATGCCACACTTGACATTTTTCACCCTTATATTCCACCATGTTAAAATAAAAAAAAACAATAAATACAACAAATTGGAATGATTGAAGAGAGATAAAATTCTAATTGGATAATGAAAAACAAAAGAAAAATAAATCGGTGGACGAATCTTCCTGACTAGCTGCAATTGAATAAAAAAAAATATAAATGATGAATAATTGGATGATGAAAAAAAGATAAAGCATAATTTTAATAAATGATATGCAATTAACTTTTCTTAATAGTGTTTTAATATTATCCATCATTTTTATTCATCCAATCTTTTTTTTTCTTTTTCATTATCCAATTGAAATTGTTTCTCTCTTCAATTGTTCCAATTTGTTGTACTTATTGGTACTTTTTTTTATTTTTTATTAACTAATTGACTATTTGTTGGTCAGACCGAGGAGAGCTGATTGGTCAACACTCACAATGATTAATTATTCATGTTCCTATTCCCACCCATCCCAGCCAGGAATTACCGATGGTACACTTACCAACTTTAGCCTCAGCACACAGGAGGAGCTAACCCCCGAGGTTACCCTTAGACTTTTGGACTATAGACTATTTGTTATTATTATTATCCATACTTACCTTTTTAACTATAAGTTGAATAAAAAAAAATATAAATGATGAATAATTGGATGATGAAAAAAAGATAAAGCATAATTTTAATAAATGATATGCAATTAACTTTTCTTAATAGTGTTTTAATATTATCCATCATTTTTATTCATCCAATCTTTTTTTTTCTTTTTCATTATCCAATTGAAATTGTTTCTCTCTTCAATTGTTCCAATTTGTTGTACTTATTGGTACTTTTTTTTTTTTTTTATTAACTAATTGACTATTTGTTGGTCAGACCGAGGAGAGCTGATTGGTCAACACTCACAATGATTAATTATTCATGTTCCTATTCCCACCCATCCCAGCCAGGAATTACCGATGGTACACTTACCAACTTTAGCCTCAGCACACAGGAGGAGCTAACCCCCGAGGTTACCCTTAGACTTTTGGACTATAGACTATTTGTTATTATAATTATCCATACTTACCTTTTTAACTATAAGTTAATTAACCAGCTCCCACTTAGCTTTACTTTGTATGGGGGAGGTGATGCACCCCCACATTTTCCGGCGTTCCCTCTCTTTGGCTTGGCAAGCCGATCGACCTGACTGGGATTGAACCCAGGACCCTTTGATTGGGAGGTAGCTGTTTAACCATTCAGCTATTCTTGGTCTTCTTAAGGACAGATTTCGGGCCCCAATGACATATTCAATTGATAACCTGTCTCAGTAAACTATGATACAAAACAACAGCTTTCCTAGTTACCGATCAATTTGCCTGGGATTTGAACCCAGTGCCCTTTGATTGAAAGCTAGCAGCTTTAACCATTGAGCTATCCTTGGTCTTCTTTGAATAAGACTTCGGGCCCCAATGACATTTTTAATTGCCAACCTGTCTCAGTGAGCTATAATATAAAACATTTACACTTGCTGCCGGAGTTTTCATAGTTACCAGTGAACCTGGCAGGGATTTGATCCTTGCACTCTTTGATTGTGAGCTAGCTACTGTAACCACTCAGCTATCCTTAGTCTTCTTAGAGGAAGATTTCGGGCCCCAATGACATATTTAATTGAGCACCTGTCTCACTACTGAAAAAGAAACACTGAGTCCTTACTGAGATTTGAACCCAGTTCCTCTTGCTTGATGGTCAACAGTGTTAACCACTCAGCTGTCCTGGGTCTTATTAGGCTGTGATTCGGGGCCCTAATGACAAATGTAATCAAGGACTACTTTCTCTCTCATTTTACCAAAACTAATGGAGAGGAAGTACTAGCAGACATTCCATGCAGCGTAGACCGACATAAATCCCACCCAGAGTTAAATTGCTCTCACTACTGATGTTTGGACAAGTGTAGCCTACCTTGGCAATACATGCCACTACATTGGAGACTCAAATATGAAGTCAATCTCCCTTACCACCATGCCACTAGAGGAAATACATTCAGCATCCAACATTGCAGAATGGTTGGAATAGGTAGTAGCCAGGTTTGAAATTCCCCTAAGCAAAATTATTGCTATTGTGCAGGACAATGGAGCACTTTATAAAAAAAACAAAAACATTTTTGTAACACTTGCCTTGTTTTATTTGGCAAGTCGAAAGGACATGGTGCCAGTATGCTGTTTTTTTAAATAAAGTATCGGAAATGTTAGAAATGTAGTTTGTCTCTTTTATCCGATTATTAATCGATTAATCGAAGTAATAATCCACAGATTAATCGATTATCAAATTAATCGTTAGTTGCAGCCCCTATATATATATATATATATATATATATATATATATATATATATATATATATGTGTATACAGAGGTGGGTAGAGTAGCCAGAAATTGTACACAAGTAAGAGTACTGTTACTTTAGAGATTTATTACTCAAGTAAAAGTAAGGAGTAGTCATCCAAATATTTACTTGAGTAAAAGTAAAAAGTATGTTGTGAAAAAACTACTCAAGTACTGAGTAACTGATGAGTAACCTGTTCGTTTAATAATTACGGCAACAGATAATGCACAAAAACATAAAAATAGCAATGAGCAAATTCATAGCCAGGAATATCTCTTAAGCAACTAAAACAATAATATATATTAAATAATAATACATTAAAATAAACAAATTAAGGCAAATTGAGCCACAATAACTTAACAGCACCATAGGCTCAGTAGGCATTTATTGATTGATTGATTGAAACCTGTATTAGTAGATAACACAGTACAGTACATATTCCCTACAACTGACCACTAAATGGTAACACCCCAATAAGTTTTTCAATGTTAATCAATTACTTAATAAATGACCAAGTCGAGGTGATCTACCTCATATATACATACACACACATATCATTATATATATATATATATATATATATACAGTATATAATTTAGAGTTTTTTATTTTGCCGTTTTTCTTGAAATGTTAAAGGTGTTTTAATGAATATACATGCATGTTTAACATATAGATTCCTATCTTTCATGAAGACAAGAATATAATTTGGTGTATTACCTGATTCTGATGACTTGCATTGATTGGAATCAAACAGTATAGTGCTGATAATGTTCACATTTTCAAATGGAGGAGAAAAAAAGTTCCTCTTTTCTGTCTAACACCACATGAAAGTCGTTGGTTTTTGGCATCTTATTTGTCCAGCTTCCATATTCGTTTTTATACACTTTACAAGAAGTACATTGGCGGCAAACTCGGTAGCTTGCTCGCTTGTTTGCGCTGGCTTTCGGAGACTCTTATTTTGTTAGCGCAGGCGCGATGGAGCGGCGCTTTTATTGTGAAGACAGGAACTGTGCGATCAGTCTTTAGGCTTGTGACGGGAAGTACGTTTGAAATAAAAAGTGTCTTTTTTCCTTTACACTTTTGATTGATTGATTGAAACTTTTATTAGTAGATTGCACAGTACAGTACATATTCTGCACAATTGACCACTAAATGGTAACATCCCAATAAGTTTTTCAACTTTTTTAGGTCGGATTCAACGTGTGACGGTCACGTGACCGCCTGGTTTTGTTTGATTGGTCCAACGTCACCAGTGACTGCATTTGATTGGTGAAACGCAGGCATGCGTAGTTCCTTCTTTGAATGTGTGTCTGACAAAATCAAAACAAACAAAACGTGCATTAATAGATCGATTTAAAAAAAAAGTAGCGAGTAACGAGTTGATTGTAGATAAATGGAGCGGAGTAAAAGTAGCGTTTCTTCTTTATAAATATACTCAAGTAAAAGTAAATATCCCAAAAGTTACTCAAGTAGATTTAACGGAGTAAATGTAGCGCGTTACTACCCACCTCTGCCCAGAATAATTATAGTGCCTAAATCTAAATCTAGCCAACATTGGAAGGCAACACACAATGTGAACCAATCAGAAGTAACTCTAGCTTACACACACACACACACACACACACACACACACACACACACACACACACACGTCAGCGCGGTGTTGTCAACTTGGCGACTTTTTCGCTATATCTTACCAACTCTTTAGTGACTTTCTTTCTCAAAATCAACAAATCTAGCAGCCTTTTTGGATATTTTGGAAAAGAAAAAAAACAAAGTACTTTCTATTCTATTCTATTCTATCACTCTAATGTCTTAAAAGTACAAGCGGTGCTGCCCTGAGCCTTACCTCACAGGTGGTCGGTCCCCTGTCAACTGAATGTCTGCTCTTAGATAGCTTGTACTGGAAACATATTTTGTGGTACTTTTAAGCGCAATGACAATGAAGTTCCATTCCAGTCAGGGTGGAAAGGAGACCTTTTCTGCATTGGTTTACAGAGTGAAGTGTAACGGTTTCATTACTGTCACGCTTCAAATACAAACAAACGTATCGTTCATGTTAATGAGCCGGTCAATAGATTTGGTTGGTTCGTGAATATCACAAGCAGAGATGTCTGATAATATCGGACTGCCGATATTATCGGCCGATAAATGCTTTAAAATGTAATATCCGAAATTATCGGTATTGGTTTCAAAAGTAAAATGTATGACTTTTTAAAACGCTGCTGTGTACACGGACGTAGGAAGAAGCACAGATAGGCAATAACCCTTAAAGGCACTGCCATTGTGTGCCGGCCCAATCACATAATATTTACGGCTTTTCACAAACAAATGAATGCAAATGCAATTCATACTTGGTCAACAGCCACACATGTCACACTGAGGGTGGCCGTATAAACAACTTTAACACTGTTACAAATATGCGCCACACTGTGAACCCACACCAAACAAGAATGACAAACAAATTTGGGGGAACATCCACACCGTAACACAACAAATACCCAAAAAACCCTTGCAGCACTAACTCTTCCGTCTTCCGGGACGCTAAAATATACACCCCCGCTACAAGCCCCCCCACCTCAACTTCCTCATGCTCTCTCAGGGAGAGCATGTCCCAAATTCAAAGCTGCTGTTTTGAGGCATGTTAAAAAAATAATGCACTTTGTGACTTCAATTATTAATATGGCAGTGCCATGTTGGCATTTTTTTCCATAACTTGAATTGATTTATTTTGGAAAACCTTGTTACATTGTTTAATGCATCCAGCGGGGCATCACAACAAAATTAGGTATAATTATGTGTTAATCCCACAACTGTATGTATCAGTATCGTTAATTAATAGTTGGACAACATTGGAATATTGGATATTGGCAAAAAAGCCATTATTGGGCATCTCTAATCACAAGCCTTCAGTCTTCTGATCAAAAATTAATACTTACATTTAACGATGTAGAACAAAGAAAAATATAAACTAAACTAAGATTTAACAAAAGAAAATTAATTTACAATTGTAATCATAATTTGCATTTTTTAAACTAATTTTTTTGTAGACTAGCAATAGGAGGCCATAGTCCTAGAGTATAAATAAATGCACATTAAAACGGACCAAATCATGACATTAAAGCCTCACTCATGTTATTTTCTAAAACTTGGCAGCCCTGTTTTTTGAGATTGAAAACGTATTCCCGACAATTCAAGATTGAGTCATCTGTTGTGTGGTCCAAACAGCGAAGGTCCAGTTCAACTGGCAGGACGCTCTGGACCTGGAGGGCCTACTGACAGAGGAGGAGGTCATGATCAGGGACTCCTTCAGAACCTACTGCCAAGACAAACTGATGCCTCGCATCGTTTTAGCCAACAGAAATGAAGGTAAATAATCCTTAAATGGTTTGTATTTCCTTTAAGTCACATTTGCTGTCAATATTCTGTCCCTCTAAAACAGGCAATAAAGGACATAAATGATAGTAACCAGGTGGAAAAACTAAGTAAATATTGGTGACTTATTTCGGTGCTAAATGTACTAGTTTAATGGCACTGAAATAAGGCAACAATGAGCTATAGTTTGTGTTAGATGGCGCTATTGTCTGATTCAGTGATTCTCAAACTGTGGTACATGAGCTCCATTTAATGCCCATCCATCCATTTTCTACCGCTTATTCCCTTTTGGGGTTGCGGGGGGTGCTGGCGCCTATCTCAGCTACAATCGGGCGGAAGGCGGGGTACACCCTGGACAAGTCGCCACCTCATTGCAGGGCCAACACAGATAGACAGACAACATTCACACTCACATTCACACACTAGGGCCAATTTAGTGTTGCCAATCAACCTATCCCCAGGTGCATGTCTTTGGAAGTGGGAGGAAGCCGGAGTACCCGGAGGGAACCCACGCATTCACGGGGAGAACATGCAAACTCCACACAGAAAGATCCCGAGCCTGGATTTGAACCCAGGACTGCAGGAACTTTGTATTGTGAGGCAGACGCACTAACCCCTCTGCCACCGTGAAGCCCGGGTTTATATATATATATTTAATGATATATGACTATGTTATACACCCCGCAAGCACCAAACCCCGCCCACCTCAACCACGCGGGGGGGGGGTTTGGTTCTCGCGGGGTGTATAACATAGTCAGGAAGTTTCATGGATGCAAAGGATTCTGGGTATTTGTTGTGTTGCGTTTATGTTGTGTTACTGTGAGGATGTTCTCCCGAAATGTGTTTGTCATTCTTCTTTTGTGTGGGTTCACAATGTGGCGCATATTAGTAGGAGTGTTAAAATTGTTTATATCACAACCGCCAGTGTACTCTGTGTCACCCAGTATGCCTTGCAATCTCATACATGTGCCGATAGAAGCAGCAAAATGCATGTGTCCGGTCGGCACGCAAATAGCATTCTGTTAATTGTGGGCGCGATGACATTCAAGAGGACGCAAATAGCATTCCGTGAATGGCGGGTGCGATGACGTTCAAGAGGACGTCAAGAGTAATATCATCACGGCACGCCCTTAATATTGTAGTCCGAGTGAAAATTGGAGAACGTTGACTCCGGGTGATGTCCGGGAGAGGCATTGAATTCCGTAATCCCCACGCAACAATCTGGGGGTCCGCAATTGTGCAGCTGAGCCGCATCAGAGTTGCCAAAGAGCCGCGGTTTGCCGACCCCTGATGTAGGAGAACCTAATAAACAGCAAGCCCTGACAGTAGTCCAACATCGCCACAATTGTGTAGTGAGTTGATGCAAATGTATGGAGATGTTTTAAGTCCATTATTCTACAGCACAGGTCTCAAAAGCAAGGCGTGGGGGCCAAATATGGCCCGCGAAAGCTTGGTAAAGTATGTGTCAATAAAGTACCGTATTTTTCGGAGTATAAGTCGTACCTGCCGAAAATGCATAATAAAGAAGGAAAAAAACATATATAAGTCGCACTGGAGTATAAGTCACATTTTTGGGGGAAATTTATTTGATAAACCCAAAACCAAAAATAGACATTTGAAAGGCAATTTAAAATAAATAAAGAATAGTGAACAACAGGCTGAATAAGTGTATGTAAGACGCATAAATAACTAACTGAGAAGGTGCCTGGTATGTTGACGTACTATAACACGGTAAGAGTCATTCAAATAACTACAACATATAGATAATACTGTACGTTTACAAAACAATCTGTCACTCCTAATCGCTAAATCCGATGAAATCTTATACGTCTAGTCTCTTACGTGAATGAGCTAAATATTATTTGATATTTTACGGTAATATGTTAATAATTCCACACATAAGTCGCTCCTGAATATAAGTCGCATACTGCTGCCAAACTATGAAAAAAACTGCGACTTATAGTCCGAAAAATACGGTATATGTATGCATCAGAGTATGGAGAGATAGGTGTGTGTTTTTACACGTTATATTTTTTGGTATTTTTCTTTTCTTATTTTTTAAATATATGAAAGTCATTCTAATTATTGTTAATGACTTCATAAAACGGATTCAATATTAAAAGACAAGATATTGTATGATGTCAACCACCAGCAATCTCCTTCTGTCAAACTAAACTAAACTTGTTTTGTTTTCTTCCAGTTTTCCACAGAGAAATTGTGTCAGAAATGGGGGAAATGGGGGTCCTGGGTCCAACCATTAAAGGTAAGTGTGAACATGTTTCACGTGATGCAGAATAGCTACCACTGGATCAGAACATTAAAATCCCACAAGTTGTTGCTCAATTAAGCATTTTATCAATTTTTTGATTCCATGTATTCTGCGTTTGACGTAAAAGGGTACGGCTGTGCTGGAACAAGCTACGTGGCCTACGGTTTGATCGCCAGGGAAGTAGAAAGAGTGGACAGTGGCTATCGCTCTGCCATGAGTGTGCAGTCATCACTCGTCATGTACCCCATCAATGCTTACGGCACTGAGGAGCAGAAACAGAAGTACCTGCCGAAGCTGGGTAGGTAGCGACAGCCCATCTCTTTGATAAAAGGTCACAGGAATTTTATTCTGACTTTTCAGAACAGACTGAAGCTTTCAGTTCGGTGCTGACGTGTACCGAGTTCTCGCTCGGTACACACTAAGGGCCTTATGGAAAAGTCTGTCACTATGATGATTGCCCTTTGAGTCATCTGTGATTAAGGGCTATATAAGTCAACTGATTGATTGATGAAGGCGTTCCCTGTCAGATCTGGCTTTGTGTGTATTCTCTCAGAAACTAAAGTACTATTACCCCTATGTCCTTCTGAGGCTCCAATAAGGCCTGCAGCCCAGGAAGGTGAAACATACTGTGCTTGACGTTTTGATGCAGTGTACACCACACATAATATAACTTCCAGAAAGCTATCAAATCTATTCTGATCTCTTCAACTTGAGGCACATGGAAACATCCATTGAGATAAGTATAAAAAGACCATAATGTTACTCTGAATTAACAAATCAAAAACCGAAATGCCCATAATTTACCTGGCTGTGTCTCTGCTTGAGTGGTAGAGAGACATCCTAGGACTAACGGGAGCTCATTGCTATCAATGATTTCATTTGGACTGATCATTGAACTATGCAACCATTTCATCGAAAACACATTGTAGCGCAGTGCTAATACACCTGCATTTTTTCAGAAAAAGAAACCTTGTAAATTGATACACTATCGCAACTAGTTTTTCTTCGAACATTTTATTTTAGGTACTTTTGTGGTTACTGTACCGAAAATGAATCAGACCGTGACCTTACCACTCGGGTACGAAGAGAACCTTGTGCATGCTGTGCTTAACTCCTCTCGTGACTCAGACTGTTTCTTCCTGTGATCTTAGCACGGGGAGAGATTCTGGGTTGTTTCGGGCTGACAGAGCCAAATCACGGCAGCGACCCAAGCAGCATGGAGACACGAGCCAAATACAACCCGTCCAGTCGTACCTACTCCCTCACAGGCTCCAAGACCTGGTGAGTGCTCCTTCCAAATACATCAAGCAAGGTGTTTTACCTAACATAATGAATAATGGTGATTAATGATCATGTCAATATTGATCAATAAATGAGAAGCCCTTATATTAGAGGTGTCAAACCCAAGGCCGAGGCCTAGATGTGGCCCGCCACTTCATTTTACTTGGCCCTCAAAATCCTTGGAAATAATATGTATCAATTAAGTATTGTAACTTGTCTTACTAAATATGTTCTTTCTTCCTATTTTGGCAGAAAAGAAATACATGTACTCCATGCAATCGCAAATTTTGTTAACTTATATTTTGTCTAATTATAGAAAAATATATGATCAAACATTCAAACCATTTATAAAGTAGAAATAAATACTAATAATGATGATTTCAAAGCAAGTTATCCATCACATTGTGCAATGTAAAAGTAGCAATAGATTAAATGGTAAAATTGTGAAATTTACTGTGGTTTTTACAGCATTTTTCTTTAAGTGAAAAAAACAGTACTTTTTTTTTGAAAACTGTGATAAACTGTGGTGCTGTTTTGGCATTTACAGTAATACACCGAAAAATCTACAGTTGTTCATTTGCATAAAACAACAGGTGCCAAAATTTTACTGTAAAAATTCAGTTTTTATTTACAGTTAAAAAACACATGTACATTTTACAGTAAAATTCTGGCAACTGAATGGCCTTTTTTTTTTTTTAACCATAAAAGCAGCAGTACTGTTTTTCCATTTACAGTAATATACACTACTTTTTAAGGTGAAATGATTGCAACTTGCCATATTTTTTTTTTTACATTTTAGTGTAAAAAAATCTAATAAAATGCATTAAAATTTGTGTAATATTAGTGTTCACCGTTAAACGCGGCCCTCTGGGGCCATACATAACTGCGATGTGGCCCTCCGTTAAAACGACTTGACACCTCTGCCTTATATACTTTTGTACTTCAAAACTCAAGCTGCGTGAAAAATGGAGAAGTGAAACGTGATAAAATGTTTTTTTATTTTTCCTCTGCTGTACTAAAATTAGCTAACGTTTCAATGGGAACTTCAAATTAAGATGATCACTTGAAGTACCTGAAAATTAAAAGTACCTTTTTTAAAAAGGTTTTTCAACCCCTAATTTATAGAAATACCTATCTCTATGATGGATACAAAAACTACAACCACTCTAGTAGTGGTGTTGTTAAATTAATACATCTCTCTCAGATATTATTATTATTTTGTAAAGACTAAAAAATTTAGACCTATTGTCTCAGAGAGTTTTTAAGTGTGACTCGGGCCGGAAGACTTCAGGGCAGGCACAGCAAATGGAGAAGAAAAACAAAATTTTTCAAACCTGTTGAATTTACTTTTGTCAAAGGCAAAATGAATAGACTTTTAGTTCCTCCAGTGAGTGAATGAACTAAACTGGTCCAGAAAATCTGTTTTTCAGGTTGTAGTGGAGGATCCACTTGTAGTATATTGGCTTATTTTTCAATTTTTTCTTTGAATTTATAAGTTTTTATTGCGAGGTAGGTATCATGTCATTTAACATCCACACGGGGGTGCTCTTTAAACTCTAAAGTGGTTGTGATTATTATGTGATGCAAATAACACATTCTTACATTTTATAACATCATTGGAACATTTTTTTTTAGGAAACAAGTTTATAAAATAATATATTTTTCAAGAAAAAAATATTTTTTTAAATGTTTTAATTGCGGAGAAGTGTTATGTTATCAAACATCCACACGGTAGAGTTCTTTACACTTCAAATACGGATTTTGAGTTGTCTGAGCATTAATAACGTCTTTTACAACTACTAAAATTGTAAATATTAATAAAACCAAATGATTAAAACATTTGGTATTGAATTAAAATCGATATTATTACAAATTGTCTTGTGATTTAGTGTGATCCCATTACCATGTTCATACATATTACCTACTGAAAAAAAACTTTCATATACATGTATACACAGTACACACAATTAATGGATAATACATTTATAGATACATTTCTCTTAAAAAACAGATTATCTTCAGTTAAGATGAGTGCGATGCTGACATCTTCATTTGTATCAATGGGTTTAAACAAAATAAAATGGTACGAAGACTCCTGCGAGTGAAAATAAATGTTTTTAAAATAAAATAACCTGTCAGAGTATTATCAATTGTCTGATATGATTATGTGATTTTAACATCATCATGCAAATTATCCACTAAAAAAGTTATTTATATATATATATAAAAATATAATGAAAAAAAATACAAATAATGAATTCAAAACTGAACAGAAATGTATTAATAAGACCACCAAAAATAGTATATTTAGTTGACTGATGGTAACAAACTATTCATAACCACTGAAATAAAATGAAGAAAAAAAAAAAAAAAAGACTCAAAAACTGAATACAATGTATTAATAAGACGACCTAAAAGAGTATATTTAGTTTACTAATTAGTATCATATATGATGGTAAACTATTCATACCCACTGAAATAAAATAATGTAAAAAAATATAAATAATGACTCAAAAACTGAATGGAAATGTACTACTAAGACTACCTAAAAGAGTATATTTAGTTGACTGATGAGTATTATATTGCGGAAAACTATTCCAAAAATACAAATCAAAAATTGTATTATTTACTGAAGCTGTAGTTAGAATGAATAATAAGTTTCAAGCTGTTCCCACCTGCAGGATCACCAACTCCCCAATAGCAGATGTTGCGGTGGTTTGGGCCAAGTGTGACGACGGCAGAGTCCGCGGCTTCATCCTGGAGCGTGGCATGAAAGGCCTGTCCACTCCAAAGATCGAGGGCAAGTTCTCCCTGAGAGCATCTGCCACCGGCATGATCCTCATGGACGAGGTGGAGGTTCCAGAGGAGAACCTGCTCCCTCACGTGTCCGGCCTGGGGGTGAGTGGAGGAAAAGGAGCATGCTTCTTGTGCAAAGATGTTCACCTTCCTGTGGTCGCTGCCAGGGCCCGTTTGGCTGCCTGAACAACGCTCGTTACGGCATCGCGTGGGGAGCTCTCGGGGCTGCGGAGTTCTGCTTCCACGCGGCTCGCCAGTACACACTCGACAGGTTCTCTTTGCGTCTTTGTGTGTACATTTTGAGCGCCCGCTGAACTCACTCGACTTTGAACCGGCTTCTCCTCCTGTGAACCAGGATCCAGTTCGGCGTGCCGCTCGCCAGGAACCAGCTGATGCAGAAGAAGATGGCCGACATGTTGACAGAGATCACCATTGGCCTGCAGTCCTGTCTGCAGCTGGGGAGACTCATTGAGGACAAAAAGTCAGTTAAGATTTTATAAGTGTAGAGATGTTTTATATGTTACAGACCACACTTGAAGATGCAAAATCCTGCAATGAACAGTTTGGATCTTTGTTTGTGGGATGTACTACAATGACACAAACACAGTACATCACATACATAAAGACTCTAGTACTCGAAGGCTATGTCTATACTAAGCCGTATAACCCCTTAAAGCAGTGGTTCTCAAATGGGGGTACGCGTACCCCTGGGGGTACTTGAAGGTATGCTAAGGGGTACGTGAGATTTTTAAAAAATATTCTAAAAATTGCAAGAATTCAAAAGTGAAGTGAATTATATTTATATAGCGCTTTTCTCAAGTGACTCAAAGCGCTTTACATAGTGACACCCAATATCTAAGTTACATTTAAACCAGTGTGGGTGGCACTGGGAGCAGGTGGGTAAAGTGTCTTGCCCAAGGACACAACGACAGTAACTAGGATGGCACAAGCGGGAATCGAACCTGCAACCCTCATGTTGCTGGCACGGCCACTCTACCAACCGAGCTATGCTGCTCCGGCAAAAATCCTTTATAAATATATTTCTTGAATAATACTTCAACAAAATATGAATGTAAGTTCATAAACTGTGAAAAGAAATGCAACAATGCAATATTCAGTGTTGACAGCTAAATTTTTTGTGGACATGTTCCATAAATATTTATGTTAAAGATTTATTTTTTTGTGAAGGAATGTTTAGAAAGAAGTTGATGAATCAAGATTGATCTCTATTACAATCCCCAAAGGGGTCACTTTAAGTTGATGATTACTTCTATGTCTAGAAATCTTAATTTATAATTGAATCACTTGTTTATTTTTCGACAAGTTTTTAGTTATTTTTATATCTTTTTTTCCAAATAGTTCAAGAAAGACCACTACAAATGAGCAATATTTTGCGCTGTTATACAATTTAATAAATCAGAAACTGATGACATAGTGCTGTATTTTACTTCTCTATCTCTTTTTTTTCAACCAAAAATGCTTTGCTCTGATTAGGGGGTACTTGAATTAAAAACATGTTCACAGGGGGTTCATCACTGAAAAAAGGTTGAGAACCACTGCCTTAAAGCATACCTACCAACCCACCCGAATTTTAGTGCCTCTCCCGAAAATCTTCCGGGACAACCGTTCTCCCGAATTCCAGCCGGACCTGAGTGAGGACAGCCTGTCGTCTCATCTACTTTTCCTCCGTGTAAACAGCGTGCCGGCCCAGTCACGTTATAACCTCAACAGCTTTTGGAGAGTGCACAACTGCACACACAACAAGAAGGAGACTATTATATAGGATTCCGTTATCCATAGGTTTATCTATAACCCACAAAGTAGGCAGGCACAGAGCTATTTCTCAGCGTGTGTTTATTCCAGCCGGCACGTTAATACACTGACACACAACATGCGGAATCCCATCATGCATTTATTGCTTCAAAACTACGGCAAGTAGTAATGTTCAAAAAAGATAGTGACAGAGAATAGAACGAGGATGGACAATTCAACCCTAAACTCACTCCTTTCCTGCAAATTCAATGTCACAGATGCTGCCCATACTTATGCTCCTTCATAGGCTTTGCTACCGGCTGCAAAGCATTGCACTTTCAAATACAACAATGAGTAGAGAGCAGTGTTATGTTTGTGTATATGGGTAAATAAATGAACACTGAAATTCAAGTATTTTGTATATATATATATATACATATATATATATATATATATATATATATATATATATAAAATAAATACTTGAATTTTAGTGAATTCTAGCTATAAATATACTCCCCCCCCTTAACCCCGCCCCCCAATCTCCTGAATTCGGAGGTCTCAAGGTTGGCAAGTATGCCTTAAAGGAATAATTATTTAGCCTAGGCCCCGTTTCAGCCACACTAAACCAGAGTTTAAGGTTCCCCTCCTCAGACAAATATTTTTCCAAGGGTAAGTGCGTTGTGTATTTGTTGAATCTGCGGCTCTTAGCTTTGTATGGACTCACTGATCGTTTACAAACTGAGTTCAGAGAGGAATGACGCCAGAAAGACCGAGCTCCTCACAGGAAGTGACGTCAGAAAGAACTCGCAATAATAAAGCGGTTTCGTAACTCGGGAGTTAACCACTGAAAAGATGGAGGCGAGTCATCCAGACATGCTCTTGTTTCTTAGTCTTCTACGTGTACAGACACTTGTGGAAATCACACATGAATACCTTAAGAGAAAGCAATTGCAGCTATTTGTCATACAACACTTCTCAGACGGTAAGACAACTTTCCAATGTCCGGGTCCGCTGTGAGTCTACTTACCAAAAAACTTTGTACATTTGTCGAAGGAGAGACAACGAGAATGCAGGCTCCCGTGGATGTGATAACAAAAAAGATAGCGTGGGCTTTGTATTACCTAGCCGTCGAGGGAAGACTAACAACAGAAAACGGTGAATGCATTTGGACTGGCAAAGCAGACTGTATCAGTTATTGTCTGCCATGTATGTCGGGGACTCAATGTCTAGGTCCAGAGTATATAAAGTCACCAAAAAGGAATGGACAATGAAGGTGAAGGCAAAAGAGTGAGGAGTGTTCTGTCCAGATATCTAGATCCCTACATTGATTATTGTCGAATGTTCTTTGTCACATAGTTTACTTTTACGTGTTTATCAAATATTTGATTAATTTATGATAGCTCAGGTGTGGTTCACTACAATCGGGCCCCACAGCACGCTGGATTCCAGTACATTGAAATACCACAACACTGGATATTGTTCAGATAAGTTACATTTTAGAACTTGCACACAAAGCTACACTGGAGGTGACTATGACGTGCGCATTCTCCGCGCATACGTATTAGGTCGTGTTGGGGCGGGGGGTCTTCAACGACCATTGTGTGTGTGTGGACTAGGATAAAGTTAGGTGGGATTTACAATGGATAATCCATAGCCGGTTGATTGTAAACGGGGCCTAAGTAGTTCAGTGCAAGTACAGTAGAACTTCAATTTAAGAGCTTAATTGGACTGAAAACACTATGTCATATTGTCTTCCATTGAAATAAATTGAAATCAATTGAGTTGGTGTTTAGACCCTCAAAACAGCACACTTTTGAAAAAGAAAAACTAACTTCTGTAAATTATTACCTAATCATATCCTGTATCGGCTCTCATTAGATGCAGGTGTACTTAATAGAGTGATGTGCAACGCAACACACTCATAAAAATTGTTTATCAAGTTCAGTCAATCAAATCGATGGTATTAGTGTTTTTTTGTTTTGTTTTTTTTGTGTGAGCAGGGCGGCCCCGGAGATGATCTCCATGCTGAAGAGGAACAGCTGCGGTAAAGCTTTGGACATAGCCAGGCAGGCCCGAGACATGCTGGGCGGAAACGGCATCGCCGATGAATATCACGTCATTCGCCACGTCATGAACCTGGAGGCCGTCAACACGTATGAAGGTGAGGAGTGTTTTGCATTTTGATTTTGATTTATTGGTTCTCGTTGGGGAAATTCATTTTCACTGCCGTTACGTTTAAACAACAGACATTACACATCACAAACAAAAAGACATCATACCTGACCAACCCATTTACCGTATTTTTCGGAGTATAAGTCGCTTCGGAATATAAGTCGCGCCTGCCGAAAATGCATAATAAAGAAGAAAAAAAACATATTTAAGTCGCACTGGCATACAAGTCGCATTTTTGGGGGAAATTATTTTGATAAAACCTAACACCAAGAATAGACATTTGAAAGGCAATTTAAAATAAATAAATAGTGAACAACAGGCTGAATAAGTGTACGTTATGTGACGCATAAATAACCAACTGAGAAGGTGCCTGGTATGTTAACGTAACATATTATGGTAAGAGTCATTCAAATAACTATAACTTATAGAACATGCAATACGTTTACCAAACAATCTGTCACTCCTAATCCATAAATATGATGAAATCTTATACGTCTAGTCTCTTACGTGAATGAGCTAAATAATATTATTTGATATTTTACAGTAATGTGTTAATAATTTCACACATAAGTCGCTCCTAAGTAAAGGTCGCACCCCTGGCCAAACTATGAAAAAAACTGCGACTTATAGTCAGAAAAATACGATAGAGGCTTGTCAGACAGGTGCTGTTTAGGGCGGCTATAGCTGCAGGAATAAAATACGGCCACCCTCAGTGTAACCTGTATGGCTGTTGACCAAGTATGCTTTGCATTCACTCGTGTGTGTAAAAGCCGCATATATCATGTGATTGGGCAAAAGCGTTGTTACAAAAAGTAACACCTACTGCTAATATATAGCATCATTTGAAAAGTCACCCACTAGAGAATGAAGAGTGCTTGAAACTGCATGTCAACATCTCCGTTCAGTGCCATACCCAGAAAATGCCAAAGCAACCATTTCCAGACCGTATGAAAAAAATAGTCAACAACAGAATTTAATAACGTCCGCAGGAACCTACCACATAGCAAAGAATGAACACTATTTGATTTCCTATTATGCAGCTAATTTTTATTTGACACTTATTGAAATATCTTGTGTGACATCATGCACAAAAGTGCACTTTATCTGTTTTAAACGATTGTAGTGGCGTTCTGTACAAAAAGTGCACTTTAATTTAGTGTTGTTTTGATATGTCATCTTAGTGACATCATGCACAAAAGTGCACTCATAGCTTGTTTTAAAATGTCTCTGACAATCTTGCACTCTGTTTTGAAATGACATGAATGTTTGTGCCACTGCTTAATAACTGTTTAATAAATACAGTTTTGGTCAATTGACTTAGTTGTGATTCCCCTCTTTGCATGAAAGTTTAAAATGAGCATATATTAATGCAGTATGAACAAAAATGTTTTAATGTAGACACATAGAATCATCATACTGCTGTGATTATATGCATCAAGTGTTCATTCAAGGCTAAGGCAAAATATGGAGATATATATCGTGTATCGTGATATGGCTTAAAAATATCGAGATCTTAATAAAAGCCCTTATCACCCAACCTAAGTCAAATTAACAAAAAAGAATAATTGCGTTTAAGCAAAAAGGGACCGTTTCTCATCTAGGGCAAACATGCTGGTGCTTATTACTATCAACTTCACTAATGTATTTTCTGAGTAGGCATGCTGCTTTCATATGTGTATATATTGTAATCTGCTGATGTCATTATGTAGTTAGGTTGTAGGAAAAAAAGAGGCCAATACAGATTTAAAAAAAAAATAAAAGGCCTATACAAATATACATCAAAAAGGAAAATATCGGCGCCAATGCTCTGTGGAATGAAACATAACTTTCTATATGCCACCTCAGGTACCCATGATATCCACGCCTTGATCCTGGGCAAAGCCATCACTGGACTGCAGTCCTTCACTGTGGACAATTAGACTCAAATTCTCTCTGCTGCCAGCTCTCATGTATGTGTGAG
>NC_084633.1:23598365-23656472 GCF_033978795.1 Nerophis ophidion | reverse complement strand
CACATGTGTGATGGTATGGGGGTGTATTAGTGAACAAGACATGGGTAACTTACACATGTGTGATGGTTATGGGGGTGTATTAGTGAACAAGACATGGGTAACTTACACATGTGTGATGGTATGGGGGTGTATTAGTGCCCAAGACATGGGTAACTTACACATGTGTGATGGTATGGGGGTGTATTAGTGAACAAGACATGGGTAACTTACACATGTGTGATGGTATGGGGGTGTATTAGTGCCCAAGGCATGGGTAACTTACACATGTGTGATGGTATGGGGTGTATTAGTGAACAAGACATGGGTAACTTACACATGTGTGATGGTATGGGGGTGTATTAGTGCCCAAGACATGGGTAACTTACACATGTGTGATGGTATGGGGGTGTATTAGTGCCCAAGACATGGGTAACTTACACATGTGTGATGGTATGGGGGTGTATTAGTGCCCAAGACATGGGTAACTTACACATGTGTGATGGTATGGGGGTGTATTAGTGCCCAAGGCATGGGTAACTTACACATGTGTGATGGTATGGGGGTGTATTAGTGCCCAAGACATGGGTAACTTACACATGTGTGATGGTATGGGGGTGTATTAGTGCCCAAGACATGGGTAACTTACACATGTGTGATGGTATGGGGGTGTATTAGTGCCCAAGACATGGGTAACTTACACATGTGTGATGGTATGGGGGTGTATTAGTGACCAAGACATGGGTAACTTACACATGTGTGATGGTATGGGGGTGTATTAGTGCCCAAGACATGGGTAACTTACACATGTGTGATGGTATGGGGGTGTATTAGTGCCCAAGACATGGGTAACTTACACATGTGTGATGGTATGGGGGTGTATTAGTGCCCAAGACATGGGTAACTTACACATGTGTGATGGTATGGGGGTGTATTAGTGCCCAAGACATGGGTAACTTACACATGTGTGATGGTATGGGGGTGTATTAGTGCCCAAGACATGGGTAACTTACACATGTGTGATGGTATGGGGGTGTATTAGTGCCCAAGACATGGGTAACTTACACATGTGTGATGGTATGGGGGTGTATTAGTGCCCAAGACATGGGTAACTTACACATGTGTGATGGTATGGGGGTGTATTAGTGCCCAAGACATGGGTAACTTACACATGTGTGATGGTATGGGGGTGTATTAGTGCCCAAGACATGGGTAACTTACACATGTGTGATGGTATGGGGGTGTATTAGTGCCCAAGACATGGGTAACTTACACATGTGTGATGGTATCGGGGGTGTATTAGTGCCCAAGACATGGGTAACTTACACATGTGTGATGGTATGGGGGTGTATTAGTGAACAAGACATGGGTAACTTACACATGTGTGATGGTATGGGGGTGTATTAGTGCCCAAGACATGGGTAACTTACACATGTGTGATGGTATGGGGGTGTATTAGTGCCCAAGACATGGGTAACTTACACATGTGTGATGGTATGGGGGTGTATTAGTGCCCAAGACATGGGTAACTTACACATGTGTGATGGTATGGGGGTGCATTAGTGCCCAAGACATGGGTAACTTACACATGTGTGATGGTATGGGGGTGTATTAGTGCCAAGACATGGGTAACTTACACATGTGTGATGGTATGGGGGTGTATTAGTGCCCAAGACATGGGTAACTTACACATGTGTGATGGTATGGGGGTGCATTAGTGCCCAAGACATGGGTAACTTACACATGTGTGATGGTATGGGGGTGTATTAGTGCCCAAGGCATGGGTAACTTACACATGTGTGATGGTATGGGGGTGCATTAGTGACCAAGACATGGGTAACTTACACATGTGTGATGGTATGGGGGTGTATTAGTGCCCAAGACATGGGTAACTTACACATGTGTGATGGTATGGGGGTGTATTAGTGAACAAGACATGGGTAACTTACACATCTGTGATGGTATGGGGGTGTATTAGTGCCCAAGGCATGGGTAACTTACACATGTGTGATGGTATGGGGGTGTATTAGTGCCCAAGACATGGGTAACTTACACATGTGTGATGGTATGGGGGTGTATTAGTGCCCAAGACATGGGTAACTTACACATGTGTGATGGTATGGGGGTGTATTAGTGAACAAGACATGGGTAACTTACACATGTGTGATGGTATGGGGGTGTATTAGTGAACAAGACATGGGTAACTTACACATGTGTGATGGTATGGGGGTGTATTAGTGCCCAAGACATGGGTAACTTACACATGTGTGATGGTATGGGGGTGTATTAGTGAACAAGACATGGGTAACTTACACATGTGTGATGGTATGGGGGTGTATTAGTGCCCAAGGCATGGGTAACTTACACATGTGTGATGGTATGGGGGTGTATTAGTGCCCAAGGCATGGGTAACTTACACATGTGTGATGGTATGGGGGTGTATTAGTGCCCAAGACATGGGTAACTTACACATGTGTGATGGTATGGGGGTGTATTAGTGCCCAAGACATGGGTAACTTACACATGTGTGATGGTATGGGGGTGTATTAGTGCCCAAGACATGGGTAACTTACACATGTGTGATGGTATGGGGGTGTATTAGTGCCCAAGACATGGGTAACTTACACATGTGTGATGGTATGGGGGTGTATTAGTGCCCAAGACATGGGTAACTTACACATGTGTGATGGTATGGGGTGTATTAGTGAACAAGACATGGGTAACTTACACATGTGTGATGGTATGGGGGTGTATTAGTGCCCAAGACATGGGTAACTTACACATGTGTGATGGTATGGGGGTGTATTAGTGAACAAGACATGGGTAACTTACACATGTGTGATGGTATGGGGGTGTATTAGTGCCCAAGGCATGGGTAACTTACACATGTGTGATGGTATGGGGGTGTATTAGTGAACAAGACATGGGTAACTTACACATGTGTGATGGTATGGGGGTGTATTAGTGCCCAAGACATGGGTAACTTACACATGTGTGATGGTATGGGGGTGTATTAGTGCCCAAGACATGGTAACTTACACATGTGTGATGGTATGGGGGTGTATTAGTGCCCAAGACATGGGTAACTTACACATGTGTGATGGTATGGGGGTGTATTAGTGCCCAAGACATGGGTAACTTACACATGTGTGATGGTATGGGGGTGTATTAGTGAACAAGACATGGGTAACTTACACATGTGTGATGGTATGGGGGTGTATTAGTGAACAAGACATGGGTAACTTACACATGTGTGATGGTATGGGGGTGTATTAGTGCCCAAGACATGGGTAACTTACACATGTGTGATGGTATGGGGGTGTATTAGTGAACAAGACATGGGTAACTTACACATGTGTGATGGTATGGGGGTGTATTAGTGCCCAAGGCATGGGTAACTTACACATGTGTGATGGTATGGGGGTGTATTAGTGAACAAGACATGGGTAACTTACACATGTGTGATGGTATGGGGGTGTATTAGTGCCCAAGGCATGGGTAACTTACACATGTGTGATGGTATGGGGGTGTATTAGTGCCCAAGACATGGGTAACTTACACATGTGTGATGGTATGGGGGTGTATTAGTGCCCAAGACATGGGTAACTTACACATGTGTGATGGTATGGGGGTGTATTAGTGCCCAAGACATGGGTAACTTACACATGTGTGATGGTATGGGGGTGTATTAGTGCCCAAGACATGGGTAACTTACACATGTGTGATGGTATGGGGGTGTATTAGTGCCCAAGGCATGGGTAACTTACACATGTGTGATGGTATGGGGGTGTATTAGTGAACAAGACATGGGTAACTTACACGTGTGATGGTATGGGGGTGTATTAGTGAACAAGACATGGGTAACTTACACATGTGTGATGGTATGGGGGTGTATTAGTGACCAAGACATGGGTAACTTACACATGTGTGATGGTATGGGGGTGTATTAGTGCCCAAGACATGGGTAACTTACACATGTGTGATGGTACGGGGGTGTATTAGTGCCCAAGACATGGGTAACTTACACATGTGTGATGGTATGGGGGTGTATTAGTGAACAAGACATGGGTAACTTACACATGTGTGATGGTATGGGGGTGTATTAGTGCCAAGACATGGGTAACTTACACATGTGTGATGGTATGGGGGTGTATTAGTGCCCAAGACATGGGTAACTTACACATGTGTGATGGTATGGGGGTGTATTAGTGCCCAAGACATGGGTAACTTACACATGTGTGATGGTATGGGGGTGCATTAGTGCCCAAGACATGGGTAACTTACACATGTGTGATGGTATGGGGGTGTATTAGTGCCCAAGACATGGGTAACTTACACATGTGTGATGGTATGGGGGTGTATTAGTGCCCAAGACATGGGTAACTTACACATGTGTGATGGTATGGGGGTGTATTAGTGAACAAGACATGGGTAACTTACACATGTGTGATGGTATGGGGGTGTATTAGTGCCCAAGACATGGGTAACTTACACATGTGTGATGGTATGGGGGTGTATTAGTGAACAAGACATGGGTAACTTACACATGTGTGATGGTATGGGGGTGTATTAGTGCCCAAGGCATGGGTAACTTACACATGTGTGATGGTATGGGGGTGCATTAGTGAACAAGACATGGGTAACTTACACATGTGTGATGGTATGGGGGTGTATTAGTGCCCAAGACATGGGTAACTTACACATGTGTGATGGTATGGGGGTGTATTAGTGAACAAGACATGGGTAACTTACACATCTGTGATGGTATGGGGGTGTATTAGTGCCCAAGGCATGGGTAACTTACACATGTGTGATGGTATGGGGGTGTATTAGTGAACAAGACATGGGTAACTTACACATCTGTGATGGTATGGGGGTGTATTAGTGCCCAAGACATGGGTAACTTACACATGTGTGATGGTATGGGGGTGTATTAGTGCCCAAGGCATGGGTAACTTACACATGTGTGATGGTATGGGGGTGTATTAGTGCCCAAGACATGGGTAACTTACACATGTGTGATGGTATGGGGGTGTATTAGTGCCCAAGACATGGGTAACTTACACATGTGTGATGGTATGGGGGTGTATTAGTGCCCAAGGCATGGGTAACTTACACATGTGTGATGGTATGGGGGTGTATTAGTGCCCAAGACATGGGTAACTTACACATGTGTGATGGTATGGGGGTGTATTAGTGCCCAAGGCATGGGTAACTTACACATGTGTGATGGTATGGGGGTGTATTAGTGAACAAGACATGGGTAACTTACACGTGTGATGGTATGGGGGTGTATTAGTGAACAAGACATGGGTAACTTACACATGTGTGATGGTATGGGGTGTATTAGTGACCAAGACATGGGTAACTTACACATGTGTGATGGTATGGGGGTGTATTAGTGCCCAAGACATGGGTAACTTACACATGTGTGATGGTATGGGGGTGTATTAGTGCCCAAGACATGGGTAACTTACACATGTGTGATGGTATGGGGGTGTATTAGTGCCCAAGACATGGGTAACTTACACATGTGTGATGGTATGGGGGTGTATTAGTGAACAAGACATGGGTAACTTACACATGTGTGATGGTATGGGGGTGTATTAGTGCCCAAGACATGGGTAACTTACACATGTGTGATGGTATGGGGGTGTATTAGTGCCCAAGACATGGGTAACTTACACATGTGTGATGGTATGGGGGTGTATTAGTGCCCAAGACATGGGTAACTTACACATGTGTGATGGTATGGGGGTGCATTAGTGCCCAAGACATGGGTAACTTACACATGTGTGATGGTATGGGGGTGTATTAGTGCCCAAGACATGGGTAACTTACACATGTGTGATGGTATGGGGGTGTATTAGTGCCCAAGACATGGGTAACTTACACATGTGTGATGGTATGGGGGTGCATTAGTGCCCAAGACATGGGTAACTTACACATGTGTGATGGTATGGGGGTGTATTATTGAACAAGACATGGGTAACTTACACATGTGTGATGGTATGGGGGTGTATTAGTGCCCAAGGCATGGGTAACTTACACATCTGTGATGGTATGGGGGTGTATTAGTGCCCAAGGCATGGGTAACTTACACATGTGTGATGGTATGGGGGTGTATTATTGAACAAGGCATGGGTAACTTACACATGTGTGATGGTATGGGGGTGTATTAGTGCCCAAGACATGGGTAACTTACACATCTGTGATGGTATGGGGGTGTATTAGTGCCCAAGGCATGGGTAACTTACACATGTGTGATGGTATGGGGGTGTATTATTGAACAAGGCATGACTAACTTACACATGTGTGATGGTATGGGGGTGTATTAGTGAACAAGACATGGGTAACTTACACATGTGTGATGGTATGGGGGTGTATTAGTGCCCAAGACATGGGTAACTTACACATGTGTGATGGTATGGGGGTGTATTAGTGCCCAAGACATGGGTAACTTACACATGTGTGATGGTATGGGGGTGTATTAGTGCCCAAGACATGGGTAACTTACACATGTGTGATGGTATGGGGGTGCATTAGTGCCCAAGACATGGGTAACTTACACATGTGTGATGGTATGGGGGTGTATTAGTGCCCAAGACATGGGTAACTTACACATGTGTGATGGTATGGGGGTGTATTAGTGCCCAAGACATGGGTAACTTACACATGTGTGATGGTATGGGGGTGCATTAGTGCCCAAGACATGGGTAACTTACACATGTGTGATGGTATGGGGGTGTATTATTGAACAAGACATGGGTAACTTACACATGTGTGATGGTATGGGGGTGTATTAGTGCCCAAGGCATGGGTAACTTACACATCTGTGATGGTATGGGGGTGTATTAGTGCCCAAGGCATGGGTAACTTACACATGTGTGATGGTATGGGGGTGTATTATTGAACAAGGCATGGGTAACTTACACATGTGTGATGGTATGGGGGTGTATTAGTGCCCAAGACATGGGTAACTTACACATCTGTGATGGTATGGGGGTGTATTAGTGCCCAAGGCATGGGTAACTTACACATGTGTGATGGTATGGGGGTGTATTATTGAACAAGGCATGACTAACTTACACATGTGTGATGGTATGGGGGTGTATTAGTGAACAAGACATGGGTAACTTACACATGTGTGATGGTATGGGGGTGTATTAGTGAACAAGACATGGGTAACTTACACATGTGTGATGGTATGGGGGTGTATTAGTGAACAAGACATGGGTAACTTACACATGTGTGATGGTATGGGGGTGTATTAGTGCCCAAGACATGGGTAACTTACACATCTGTGAAGGCACCATTAATGCTGAAAGGTACATACAGGTTTTAGAGCAACATATGTTGCCATCCAAGCAACGTTATCATGGACACCCCTGCTTATTTCAGCAAGACAGTGCCAAGCCGCGTGTTACCACAGCGTGGCTTCGTAGGTAAAAGAGTGCAGGTACTAGACTGGCCTGCCTGTAGTCCAGACATTGAAAATGTGTGGTGCAATATGAAGCCTACAATATGAGAAGGGAGAATGTTAAACAACTTAAGCTGTACATCAAGCAAGAATGGGAAATAATTCCACTTCAAAAATGTGTCTCCTCAGTTCCCAAACCTTTACTGAGTGTTGTTAAAAGGAAAGGCCATGTAACACGCTGGTAAAAATGCCCCAGTGACAACTTTTTTGCAATGTGTTGCTGCCATTAAATTCCAACTTAATGATTATTTGCAATAAAAAATAAAAAAATCCCAGTGTGAACATGAAATATCTTGTCTTTGCAGTCTATTCAATTGAATTTCACAAATTTCACAACGTGACAACTTCACTGCTTTTGGGTTCTGTAATCATGCCAAAAAAACCCACAGATTTTATATCGTCACAATCCAGGATTAAATTGCTCGCATTTCAAAAATAAAATACGGCGATACGTCCAAAAATGCTACACCGGTTTTATTTACTTGTATGTTTCCCCGGCCGGAATCTTCTTCTGTTTATTGGCGTGGTTTGTTTTTCCCACGGTGCAAAGCGAGGCGTGAAGGTAACGACATGATTTAAGTCATCACTGAAAAAGTACCAAACAAAAGGCGCGCACAAGGCAGAGGCAAAAACAACTTAAGACATGAAACATGAACTCCAAAAAAACTCACTAAACTGTGGACATCAAAACGAAAACACTGACTGTGACGTGAAAAAAAGGAGCATGTATTTTGTCAGGAGTATCAAGAGTATATCAAGGGTGAGGTCGCCAGTTCGACTACACGCCAACTACCTGCCAACTATGGCTTCAATCAATGTTTTTCAACCACTAGTGTGCCGTTAGATCAGTGGTTCTGAACCTTGTTGGAGGTACCGAACCCCATTAGTTACATATTTTCACTTCAATATTAGTTACATCTGCGCATTCACCCAACATTTCTAGTGAAAAATAAAATGTTTTTTCTTTTTAATTCAAGACAATGTTATGTTTTTGGTAACACTTTAGTATGGAGAACATATTCTAAGTAACAAAGACTTAATTTAGAGGTTTTTGGACACTAGGGGAACATATTACAGATCAGTGGTTCTCAACCTTTTTTCAGTGATGTACCCCCTGTGAACATGTTTTTTAATTCAAGTACCCCCTAATCAGAGCAAAGCATTTTTGGTTGAAAAAAAGAGATACAGAAGTAAAATACAGCACTAAGTCATCAGTTTCTGATTTATTAAATTGTATAACAGTGCAAAATATTGCTCATTTGTAGTGGTCTTTCTTCAACTATTTGGGAAAAAACTATATAAAAATAACTAAAAACTTGTTGAAAAATAAACAAGTGATTCAATTATAAATGAAAGCTGCAAGCAGCGTTGGTCGGGTCGCCTTTGGCTGCTGCCCCCGAGACCCACGGCCGGATAAGCGTTAGAAGACGCCTTGGAGCCACTATTTGGAGAATCTAATGCATTGTGAAAGTAATGCAGTTGTTGTATTGAAGTGAAAATATCAAACTTCCTGTTGATTTTTGCTAAAGTATGTTAATTATTAAAATGTAGGTCTAAGTGAGACCTACATGGTGTTTTTTGTTTCATGTCTCTCTGACATTCCTACCGGAAGTTACAAGCAGTTTTGTCTGGGTGTTCTTCCTAGGAGCAGTTTGTCCGTGTTGTATTCCTAGGGGGGTAGAGCGCAATTTTGAGGTTAGGTTTTTTCATCAGATCGCAATTTTTGCCAGACCTGATGTGTGTGTCAAGTTTGGTGAGTTTAGAACCATTTTAAGGGGGTCAAATAACAGCTCAAAGAGGCAAAAATGACATTTTTTAGGAGACTTTGCACAGGGGTTCTTTGAAGGCGCGTAAAATCAAAACCTGAGAACTTATCAAAACTCTGTTCTACATTTGTAATCAGAAGGGTTCACTCTCTCTCCTGTGCGAGTTTGAAGCCAAAACAACAAACGCACTCAGAGGAGATAATGTTTGAAGAAAGGTGACCGGTTTTACAAAACTTTTGTTTTGAAGGGGGGATTGCAAACTTCCTGTTGATTTTTGTTGGGGGTTGTCAATCTATGAAATGTAGGTCTAAGCGAGACCTACATAGAGGTTTTTGTTTCATGTCTCTCCGACATTCTTACCGGAAGTTACAAGCAGTTTTGTCTGTGTTTTCTTCCTAGGAGCAGTTTTTTCAGTGTTTTATTCAAAAATAGCGCTAGAGCGCAATTTGCCAGTCCTTATGTGTGCGCCAAGTTTGGTGACTTTTGAAGCATTTTAAAGGGGTCAAATTACAGCGCAAACAGGCAAAATTTGCTTTTTTTGCAAAAATTCTATTTTGAAGGGGTTTTTGCCAACTTCCTGTAGATTTTTGCTGAAAGAAGTGAGTGTATGAAAATTGGGTCTAAGTCAGACCTACATAGGAGTTTTTGTTTCATGTCGCTATGACATTCCTAACAGAAGTTACATGCAGTTTTGTCTGTAATTTTTTCCTAGGGGGCGCTAGAGCGCAATTTTCATTTTGGGGGATTGGTTGCTTAATATGTTGGGAAGGTTTGCTATACCGACGTGTGTGTCAAATTTGGTGAGTTTTGAAGCATGTTAAGGGGGTCAAATTACAGCGCGTAGGTGCGGAATAATAATAAAACACAGCAGTTTCAATAGGGTCCTTGGCCCATTGCAAAGGACTACACAGGAGTCCTTTGCAATGGGCCAAGGACCCTAATGCAGATTTCTCCACATAGAAGTAACCATCAACTTAAAGAGTCCTCTTTGGGGATTGTAATAGAGATCCATCCGGATTCATCAACTTCATTCCAAACATTTCCTCACAAAAAAATAAATCTTTAACATCAATATTTATGGAACATGTCCACAAAAAAAATCTAGCTGTCAACACTGAATATTGCATTGTTGTATTTCTTTTCTCAGTTTATGAACTTACATTCATATTTTGTTGAAGTATTGTTCAATAAATATATTTATGAAGGATTTTTGAAATGTTGCTATTTTTTAGAATCCATCCATCCATCCATTTCCTACCGCTTATTCCCTTTCGGGGTCGCGGGGGGTGCTGGCGCCTATCTCAGCTACAATCGGGCGGAAGGCAGGGTACACCCTGGACAAGTCGCCACCTCATCGCAGGGCCAACACAGATAGACAGACAACATTCACACTCACATTCAAACACGTACCCCTTGGCATACCTTCAAGTACCCCCATTTGAGAACCACTGTTCTAAGTAACAAAGACTTAATTTGGAGTTATTTGGTTAGTGTTATAATGAGGCCATGCCGAATTAGGCATTAATAAGTACCTAATAATGACTAGTTAAGAGGCAATATGTTACTAATTTGCATGTTAAAGTCCTACTGAAAGCCACTACTAGCCACCACGCAGTCTGATAGTTTATATATCAATGATGAAATATTAACATTGCAACACATGCCAATACGGCCGCTTTAGTTTAATAAATTGCAATTTTAAATTTCCCGGGACTTTTTTCTTGAATACATCGCGTAATGATGACGTGTACGCGTGACGTCACAGACTGTTAGGAAGTATGAGCGCTGCACACACACACAGCTAAAAGTGGTCTGCTTTAACCGCATACTCACACAGTATTTTGGACATCTGTGTTGCTGAATCTTTTGCAATTTGTTCAATTAATAATGGAGAAGTCAAAGTAGAAAGATGGAGTTGGGAAGCTTTAGTCTTTAGCCACACAAACACAGTGTTTCCTTGTTTATAATTCCCAGAGGTGAAGCTTTACTATGGATCAGAGCGGTCAAGCCAACATGGATCACGTCCACTTGTCAACCGGCAGGTTTCGGTGAGAAAATGGTGGTAAAAAGTTGCCTCTTACCGGAGACATCAGCGGAGCTTGTGCCGTCCATGCAGCTGCGTGACTAATTACCTCAGAGACTGGCGTCAACACACCTGTGGACACACCCCTCCGACTATCAGGTACTATTTAAAGGGGAACATTATCAGCAGACCTATGTAAGCGTCAATATATACCTTGATGGTGCAGAAAAAAGACCATCTATTTTTTTTAACCGATTTCCGAACTCTAAATGGGTGAATTTTGGCAAATTAAACGCCTTTCTGTTTATCGCGCTGGAGGCGATGACGTCAGAATGTGACGTCACCGAGGTAACACACCCACCATTTTCATTTTCAACACATTACAAACACCGGGTCTCAGCTATGTTATTTTCCATTTTTTCGACTATTTTTTGGAACCTTGGAGACATCATGCCTGGTGGGTGTGTTGTCGGAGGGTGTAACAACACTAACAGGGAGGGATTCAAGTTGCACCACTGGCAAGAAATCTGCTGCCAGACCCCCATTGAATGTGTCTCCACATTTTACCGGCGATGCTAACGCAGCTATTCGGCCATGCTATGGCTATGAATAGCATCAATAGCTATTCGCTCAATAGCTTCAGTTTCTTCTTCAATATTTTCATACTCCAACCATCTGTTTCAATACATGCGTAATCTGTTGAATCGCTTAAGTCGCTGAAATCCGAGTTTGAATCCGAGCTAATGTCGCTATATCTTGCTGTGGTATTCCCATTGTTTGTTTACATTGGCAGCACTGTGTGACGTCACAGGGAAATGGCCAGTGTCTTCGCAGAGAGCGAAAATAAGGCACTTTAAAGCTTTATTTAGGGATATTCCGAGACCGGTAACATTTTAAAAACAACTTCAAAAAATACAACAAGCCACTGGGAACTGATTTTTATTGTTTTTAACCCTTTTGAAATTGTGATAATGTTCCCCTTTAACTCACTAAAACACTAGCAACACAATAGAAAGATAAGGGATTTCCCAGAATTATCCTAGTAAATGTGTCTAAAAACATTTGAATCCGTCCCAATGCAATCGCCTTTTTTTTCTTTCTAGGCCTTCACTATCAATATCCTCATCCACAAATCTTTCATCCTCGCTCAAATTAACGGGGAAATTGTCGCTTTTTCGGTCTGAATAGCTCTTGATGCTGTAGGCTCACATTTTAAACAATGTGAGGACGTGAGGAGCCCTCACACTTGTGACATCATCGTCTGCTACTTCCGGTACAGGCAAGGCTTTTTTTTATCAGCACCAAAAGTTGCAAACTTTATCATCGATGTTCTCTACTAAATCCTTTCAGCAAAAATATGGGGAAATGATGAAGTATGACACATAGAATGGAGCTGCTATCCCCGTTTAAATAAGAACAAATCTCCTTTAAAAATGTAAGATGACATACCGATTTGTAGATATCAGTTTTTGTCCATATGTCAGAAGAATATTCTGTATGTGCAAAATTATTAATGGCTGTCTTGACACAATGAACATTGTTTTTGGGCTCTGGCAAAATACATTTGTGAGTCTAATTGACAGCATCCAGGGCCCCTGACACCTGGTGTGTGTGTGTGTGTGTGTGTGTGTGTGTGTGTGTGTGTGTGTGTGTGTGTGTGTGTGTGCATGTGTGTGTGTGTGTGTGTGTGTGTGTGTGTGTGTGTGTGCATGTGTGTGTGTGTGTGTGTGTCTTCCAATGCAGATATGGTGCTGCTATTGCAGGCACATGTCAGGTCACGCCGCTGCAAGCTGAGAAGACTGACAGGCATCCGGCGAGCTGTCAGTGCCAGAAGCATGCAGGGCTGGCATCATGCCAAACAACCGTGGCGAGCACCTGTCAAGTCTTCAGGTGTCATTTGTGTAAACTTCATTTTGGAGTCCAGCAAGGCAGGCAATGTTTTAAAGTTCCATTGTATGGCATTTTCAACAATTTGATAAAATCATGACATTATAGTGCAGGGGTCGGGAACCTTTTTGGCTGAAAGAGCCAAGAAGCCAAATATTTTAAAATGTATTTCCGTAAGAGACATATAATATATATTTTTTAACACTGAAAACATTTAAACGTGTGCATTTTTAAGTAAGACCAACATTTCCAGAGTACAATAGGTCTCTTATTCTTTGTAATAACATTGTTATTCTGAAGCTAACTGTGGAGGGGCGTGGCCTGCGGGCCTGCAGCGAAGCGGGGTGTTGCCAGGACCAGCCTCGAAATCAGCGACAGGTGCGTAGATGGCCCACCTGGGCTTTGTTATCTAATCACCTGTCGCTCTGTTATAAGCAGCAGCCAGGAGGAGAGACAGCGTTGGAGCTGGAGCCAGAGCGCGAGCGAGAACGAAAGAGAAAAATACATCTGCTGGAAAGCAACTGAGAGACTTATTGAAAAATATAACAATATTTTAACCCTGAAACAGGCTCTCATGTCGGTGCTTGGTGGTCTGAAGAACCCCCAGGAGGACAAGCCCCACACTAACCAATAATAAATAAATAACTTCTTACCATTAACGCAACTTCTTGAACACAAAAAAGGATGAGAATGTTTTATAATTTCAACGCTATTTCTAACACTATGATTACGAGCGGAATTATTCATGACTTATCGTGTTAAGCAATGTCAGCTCAGATTTATCTGAGAGCCAGATGCAGTCATCAAAAGAGCCACATCTGGCTCTAGAGCCATAGGTTCCCTACCCCTGTTCTACACTATGCAACAATATACTATTGCAGGTAAACTTGCCAAAGGACATGTAAGCAAATATGAACATTGCTGTACGTATACTTTTGACCCTCACATTTTCAGTAGAGACATAATTAATTCATAAAAGAAGCAAACTTCATTAACAAAAAATGTTTGTGACCAAGATGTGCTCCAATCACAAAAAAATAAGAGTTGTAGAAATGATTGGAAACTCAAGACAGCCATGACATGATCTTCTTTACAGGTGTTTGTACACTTTTTAACACGACTGTATATTTAGTGCTCTAATAAATAAATACTCTAAAGCAGGGGTGTCAAACTCACATACAGAGTGGGCCAAAATGTTCAACTGAACAAAGCCGCGGGCCAAGGTTGAACAAATTAAGTGAAGTGAATTATATTTATATAGCGCTTTTCTCTAGTGACTCAAAGTGCTTTACATAGTGAAAGCCAATATCTAAGTTCCATTTAAAGCAGTGTGGGTGGCACTGGGAGCAGGTGGGTCAAGTGTCTTGCCCAAGGACACAACGGCAGTGACTGGGATGGCGGAAGCGGGGATCGAACCTGCAACCCTCAAGTTGCTGGCACGGCCGCTCTACCAACCGAGCTATGCCGCCCCAAAATTAACCTTTTAACAAGTTTTGCATTGAATATTGAACAAGCGAGACTTATATAACTTTATAGTGACATGCAAAATACACTTTCAAATAATAACAATTCAAAAATAGCAATGGCATATCAAATCAAATTTAAATAGAAATTGAATGCCTCCTTTCTATTTGCAGCCTTCTCAGGTAAATATCAAAATAAACTTTTCCCACGGGCTAATAATACGTTTTTATATTGCAGCGTCCAGGAAGAGGTAGTGCTGCAAGGGGTTCTGTGTATTTGTTCTGTTGTGTTTATGTTGTATTACAGTGCGGATGTTCTCCCGAAATTTGCTTGTCATTCTCGTTTAGTGTTGGTTCACAGTGTGGCGCATATTTGTAACAGTCTTAAAGTTGTTTATACGGCCACCCTCAGTGTGACCTGTATGGCTGTTGACCAAGCTTGCATTGCATTAGCGTGTGTGTGTGTGTGTGTGTAAAAGCCACATATATCATGTGACCAGGCCGGCACGTTGTTTCTACGTAGGAAAAGCGGACGTGACGAAATGTTTTAGAGGACGCTTGAGGCAGTGCCTAAAGGCCCGCCCCCAATATTGTTTTCCAGGTGGGAATCGGTAGAAATTCGGGAGAATGGTTGCCCCCTGTGAATTTCGTGAGGGTCACTGAAATTTGGGAGTCTCTTTGGAAAATTGGGGCGGGGGGTTAGCAAGTATGAGTATTAGCGGTGAATGTGGTGTTAGAGCGACACCGCCGCTGTATGATACCGGCGGGCCAGCTCTAATGTTCATTTGATATTGGCTCAAGGGCCAAATAAAAATACACGGGGGGGGGGCCAGAGTTTGACACCCATGCTCTAAAGGTAATAAAAGTAATTATTCCCCATGGGCGGACAAGCAGCAGGAAGAATTAAGAGACTTCAAAGCAATTAGCCGAAAAAGAGGGCGAGGGAGCACTCTGATGCGCTTTAAACACACTAATGTGTATTTCAGGAACTATCAAGTGTGCGTGATGTTCATAAAGGAAGGCGGACATAAAGAACACCCAAAAAACAAATGGGGGCAGAGGATTTAAAACAGAATATGTGAGCGCTCTCATTTCTTTAGAGACTTGTCTCTCTTTGTAATTTTGGTCTCTCTTAAGTTGAACATCAAACGACAATCTTTTTTTTCCCGTCATCTTCTTCCCGCTCCCAATTTTGTGTACTCTGTAATTATTAATCAATGCATGGCCGCCGAGGAGGCTTATAAGGACACAAAAGGAAATGCACAGACATCACACCCGGGAGAAGAGGAAATCTTCGAAGAAAAAGGGGCGATGAATTCGGCGTGCGTCGCACGAGCGCTCTTTAGGGCAGTGTTTTTCAACCACTGTGCCGCGGCACACCGTGAAATATTGTCAGGTATGCCCTGGGAAATTATGCAACTTCACCTAATTTATGCTAAAAATATTTTTTGCAAATCAATAACTAATAATGTGCCGTTGCTTAGGTTCTGTGGCGTGTAAAACTCGGCAGGGTGACCACGTAATTCTCCATGTCAGGAGGTGGCAGCATTGCTTTGTAAAAGTCAGAATGTGTTGAGAACGTGGACCCCAACTTAACAAATTGAAAAACTTATTGGGGTGTTACCATTTAGTGGTCAGTTGTACAGAATATGTACTGTACTGTGCAATCTACTAATAAAAGTCTCAATCAATCCATCCCGATATGCAGACCACAGTGGGAGGCAGTGTGCAGGTAAAAAAGGTATGTAATGCTTGAACCCAAAATGAACGAAAGGGAAAGGAAAAGGCTATGCAAAATATGAAAGTCAAACTGAACTGGCTACAAAGTCAACAGAGACAGAATGCTGGACGACAGCAAAAACTTACGGCGTCCACAAAGTACATCCGTACGTGACACGACAATCAACAATGTCCGCACAAAGAAGGATAGCAAAAACGTAGATAGCCTTGCTTGCTAACACAAAGTACATTTTTTAACATTTTCTGCTGGTGGTGTGCCTCTGGATTTTTTTCATGACAAGAATGTGCCTTGCCTTAAAAAAGGTTGAAAACCCCTGCTCTAGGGTATGTCCGCATGCAACGCTCCAGTCATCATCCAAATGAGCAGACTGAGGGATGCTCTTCCTTAATTGGAAGTCAACTCTGGTGCGGTTTGATTGTATATTACCTCAATTTTAAAAAATAACTTCCATCCAACCAATTTTCTACCACTAATCCTAAAAAGTACAACAAACACTTGGTCGTCAAATGAACATCCATCCATCCATTTGCCTACGCTTATCTGAGGTCGGTTCTGAAGTTATTTCATCCATCCATTCATTTTCTAGATAATCTTACTCATCTCACCATGTGACATGTAACTTACTGAATCTGCTATTATTTATTTATGTGTTTTGTTATGACTTATGGAGTAGATTGTGACTACATTGAGAACAGGAAGTGTACAAAAGTTTGAACAACTGCTATGAAAAAGAAAAGGGGTAGGATTAAATAAACTCTGCTTCTTCCTACTCCTTTTTCGACATGTTGAATAGAAAAACTGGAAATTGTGATGTATCATGTTGTATGTTTGATGTACCATGTTGTATGCATGCATGTGTGATGTATCATGTTGTATGCATGCATGTGTGATGTATCATGTTGTATGCATGCATGTGTGATGTATCATGTTGTATGTGTGCATGCATGTGTGATGTATCATGTTGTATGTGTGCATGCATGTGTGATGTATCATGTTGTATGCATGCATGTGTGATGTATCATGTTGCATGTGTGATGTATCATGTTGTATGCATGCATGTGTGATGTATCATGTTGTATGCATGCATGTGTGATGTATCATGTTGTATGCATGCATGTGTGATGTATCATGTTGCATGTGTGATGTATCATGTTGTATGTGTGATGTATCATGTTGTATGTGTGATGTATCATGTTGTATGTGTGATGTATAATGTTGTGTGTGTACATGCATGTGTGATGTATCATGTTGTATGTGTGATGTATCATGTTGTATGTGTGATGTATCATGTTGTATGTGTGATGTATCATGTTGTGTGTGTACATGCATGTGTGATGTATCATGTTGTATGTGTGATGTATCATGTTGTATGTGTGATGTATCATGTTGTGTGTGTACATGCATGTGTGATGTATCATGTTGTATGCATGCATGTGTGATGTATCATGTTGTATGCATGCATGTGTGATGTATCATGTTGTGTGTGTACATGCATGTGTGATGTATCATGTTGTATGCATGCATGTGTGATGTATCATGTTGTATGCATGCATGTGTGATGTATCATGTTGTATGCATGCATGTGTGATGTATCATGTTGTATGCATGCATGTGTGATGTATCATGTTGTATGCATGCATGTGTGATGTATCATGTTGTATGCATGCATGTGTGATGTATCATGTTGTATGCATGCATGTGTGATGTATCATGTTGTATGCATGCATGTGTGATGTATCATGTTGTATGCATGCATGTGTGATGTATCATGTTGTATGCATGCATGTGTGATGTATCATGTTGTATGTGTACATGCATGTGTGATGTATCATGTTGTATGCATGCATGTGTGATGTATCATGTTGTATGCATGCATGTGTGATGTACCATGTTGTATGCATGCGTGTGTGATGTATCATGTTGTATGCATGCATGTGTGATGTATCATGTTGTATGCATGCATGTGTGATGTATCATGTTGTATGTTTGATGTATCATGCTGTATGCATGCATGTGTGATGCATCATGTTGTATGTGTGATGTATCATGTTGTATGCATGCATGCATGCATGCGCGATGTATCATGTTGCATGCGTGCGTGATGCACCATGTTGCGGGCATGGATGTGTGATGTATCATGTTGCATGCCCGCATGTGTGATGCATCATAGCGCATGCATGCATGCATGCGTGATGCACCATGTTGCATGCATGCATGCGGCGTCATGTTGTGTGCATGCGTGCGTGATGCATCATGTTGCGGGCATGGATGTGTGATGTATCATGTTGTATGCATGCATGTGTGATGTATCATGTTGTATGCATGCATGTGTGATGTATCATGTTGTATGCATGCATGTGATGTATCATGTTGTATGCATGCATGTGTGATGTATCATGTTGTATGCATGCATGTGTGATGTATCATGTTGTATGCGTGCATGTGTGATGTATCATGTTGTATGCGTGCACGTGTGATGTATCATGTTGTATGCATGCACGTGTGATGTATCATGTTGTATGCATGCATGTGTGATGTATCATGTTGTATGCATGCATGTGTGATGTATCATGTTGTATGCATGCATGTGTGATGTATCATGTTGTATGCATGCATGTGTGATGTATCATGTTGTATGCATGCATGTGTGATGTATCATGTTGTATGCATGCATGTGTGATGTATCATGTTGTATGCATGCATGTGTGATGCATCATGTTGTATGCATGCATGTGTGATGTATCATGTTGTATGCATGCATGTGTGATGTATCATGTTGTATGCATGCATGTGTGATGTATCATGTTGTATGCATGCATGTGTGATGTATCATGTTGTATGCATGCATGTGTGATGTATCATGTTGTATGCATGCATGTGTGATGTATCATGTTGTATGCATGCATGTGTGATGTATCATGTTGTATGCATGCATGTGTGATGTATCATGTTGCATGCGTGCATGTGTGATGTATCATGTTGTATGCGTGCATGTGTGATGTATCATGTTGTATGCGTGCATGTGTGATGTATCATGTTGTATGCGTGCATGTGTGATGTATCATGTTGTATGCATGCATGTGTGATGTATCATGTTGTATGCATGCACGTGTGATGTATCATGTTGTATGCATGCACGTGTGATGTATCATGTTGTATGCATGCATGTGTGATGTATCATGTTGTATGCATGCATGTGTGATGTATCATGTTGTATGCATGCATGTGTGATGTATCATGTTGTATGCATGCATGTGTGATGTATCATGTTGTATGCATGCATGTGTGATGTATCATGTTGTATGCATGCATGTGTGATGTATCATGTTGCATGCATGCATGTGTGATGTATCATGTTGCATGCATGCATGTGTGATGTATCATGTTGTATGCATGCATGTGTGATGTATCATGTTGTATGCATGCATGTGTGATGTATCATGTTGTATGCATGCATGTGTGATGTATCATGTTGTATGCATGCATGTGTGATGTATCATGTTGTATGCATGCATGTGTGATGTATCATGTTGTATGCATGCATGTGTGATGTATCATGTTGTATGCATGCATGTGTGATGTATCATGTTGTATGCATGCATGTGTGATGTATCATGTTGTATGCATGCATGTGTGATGTATCATGTTGTATGCATGCATGTGTGATGCATCATGTTGTATGCATGCATGTGTGATGCATCATGTTGTATGCATGCATGTGTGATGTATCATGTTGTATGCATGCATGTGTGATGTATCATGTTGTATGCATGCATGTGTGATGTATCATGTTGTATGCATGCATGTGTGATGTATCATGTTGTATGCATGCATGTGTGATGTATCATGTTGTATGCATGCATGTGTGATGTATCATGTTGCATGCATGCATGTGTGATGTATCATGTTGCATGCATGCATGTGTGATGTATCATGTTGTATGCGTGCATGTGTGATGTATCATGTTGTATGCATGCATGTGTGATGTATCATGTTGTATGCATGCATGTGTGATGTATCATGTTGTATGCATGCACGTGTGATGTATCATGTTGTATGCATGCATGTGTGATGTATCATGTTGTATGCATGCACGTGTGATGTATCATGTTGTATGCATGCACGTGTGATGTATCATGTTGTATGCATGCATGTGTGATGTATCATGTTGTGTGTGTACATGCATGTGTGATGTATCATGTTGTATGCATGCATGTGTGATGTATCATGTTGTATGCATGCATGTGTGATGTATCATGTTGTGTGTGTACATGCATGTGTGATGTATCATGTTGTATGCATGCATGTGTGATGTATCATGTTGTATGCATGCATGTGTGATGTATCATGTTGTATGCATGCATGTGTGATGTATCATGTTGTATGCATGCATGTGTGATGTATCATGTTGTATGCATGCATGTGTGATGTATCATGTTGTATGCATGCATGTGTGATGTATCATGTTGTATGCATGCATGTGTGATGTATCATGTTGTATGCATGCATGTGTGATGTATCATGTTGTATGCATGCATGTGTGATGTATCATGTTGTATGTGTACATGCATGTGTGATGTATCATGTTGTATGCATGCATGTGTGATGTATCATGTTGTATGCATGCATGTGTGATGTACCATGTTGTATGCATGCGTGTGTGATGTATCATGTTGTATGCATGCATGTGGGATGTATCATGTTGTATGCATGCATGTGTGATGTATCATGTTGTATGTTTGATGTATCATGCTGTATGCATGCATGTGTGATGCATCATGTTGTATGTGTGATGTATCATGTTGTATGCATGCATGCATGCATGCGCGATGTATCATGTTGCATGCGTGCGTGATGCACCATGTTGCGGGCATGGATGTGTGATGTATCATGTTGCATGCCCGCATGTGTGATGCATCATAGCGCATGCATGCATGCATGCGTGATGCACCATGTTGCATGCATGCATGCGGCGTCATGTTGTGTGCATGCGTGCGTGATGCATCATGTTGCGGGCATGGATGTGTGATGTATCATGTTGTATGCATGCATGTGTGATGTATCATGTTGTATGCATGCATGTGTGATGTATCATGTTGTATGCATGCATGTGATGTATCATGTTGTATGCATGCATGTGTGATGTATCATGTTGTATGCATGCATGTGTGATGTATCATGTTGTATGCGTGCATGTGTGATGTATCATGTTGTATGCGTGCACGTGTGATGTATCATGTTGTATGCATGCACGTGTGATGTATCATGTTGTATGCATGCATGTGTGATGTATCATGTTGTATGCATGCATGTGTGATGTATCATGTTGTATGCATGCATGTGTGATGTATCATGTTGTATGCATGCATGTGTGATGTATCATGTTGTATGCATGCATGTGTGATGTATCATGTTGTATGCATGCATGTGTGATGTATCATGTTGTATGCATGCATGTGTGATGCATCATGTTGTATGCATGCATGTGTGATGTATCATGTTGTATGCATGCATGTGTGATGTATCATGTTGTATGCATGCATGTGTGATGTATCATGTTGTATGCATGCATGTGTGATGTATCATGTTGTATGCATGCATGTGTGATGTATCATGTTGTATGCATGCATGTGTGATGTATCATGTTGTATGCATGCATGTGTGATGTATCATGTTGTATGCATGCATGTGTGATGTATCATGTTGCATGCGTGCATGTGTGATGTATCATGTTGTATGCGTGCATGTGTGATGTATCATGTTGTATGCGTGCATGTGTGATGTATCATGTTGTATGCGTGCATGTGTGATGTATCATGTTGTATGCATGCATGTGTGATGTATCATGTTGTATGCATGCACGTGTGATGTATCATGTTGTATGCATGCACGTGTGATGTATCATGTTGTATGCATGCATGTGTGATGTATCATGTTGTATGCATGCATGTGTGATGTATCATGTTGTATGCATGCATGTGTGATGTATCATGTTGTATGCATGCATGTGTGATGTATCATGTTGTATGCATGCATGTGTGATGTATCATGTTGTATGCATGCATGTGTGATGTATCATGTTGCATGCATGCATGTGTGATGTATCATGTTGCATGCATGCATGTGTGATGTATCATGTTGTATGCATGCATGTGTGATGTATCATGTTGTATGCATGCATGTGTGATGTATCATGTTGTATGCATGCATGTGTGATGTATCATGTTGTATGCATGCATGTGTGATGTATCATGTTGTATGCATGCATGTGTGATGTATCATGTTGTATGCATGCATGTGTGATGTATCATGTTGTATGCATGCATGTGTGATGTATCATGTTGTATGCATGCATGTGTGATGTATCATGTTGTATGCATGCATGTGTGATGTATCATGTTGTATGCATGCATGTGTGATGCATCATGTTGTATGCATGCATGTGTGATGCATCATGTTGTATGCATGCATGTGTGATGTATCATGTTGTATGCATGCATGTGTGATGTATCATGTTGTATGCATGCATGTGTGATGTATCATGTTGTATGCATGCATGTGTGATGTATCATGTTGTATGCATGCATGTGTGATGTATCATGTTGTATGCATGCATGTGTGATGTATCATGTTGCATGCATGCATGTGTGATGTATCATGTTGCATGCATGCATGTGTGATGTATCATGTTGTATGCGTGCATGTGTGATGTATCATGTTGTATGCATGCATGTGTGATGTATCATGTTGTATGCATGCATGTGTGATGTATCATGTTGTATGCATGCACGTGTGATGTATCATGTTGTATGCATGCATGTGTGATGTATCATGTTGTATGCATGCACGTGTGATGTATCATGTTGTATGCATGCACGTGTGATGTATCATGTTGTATGCATGCATGTGTGATGTATCATGTTGTGTGTGTACATGCATGTGTGATGTATCATGTTGTATGCATGCATGTGTGATGTATCATGTTGTATGCATGCATGTGTGATGTATCATGTTGTGTGTGTACATGCATGTGTGATGTATCATGTTGTATGCATGCATGTGTGATGTATCATGTTGTATGCATGCATGTGTGATGTATCATGTTGTATGCATGCATGTGTGATGTATCATGTTGTATGCATGCATGTGTGATGTATCATGTTGTATGCATGCATGTGTGATGTATCATGTTGTATGCATGCATGTGTGATGTATCATGTTGTATGCATGCATGTGTGATGTATCATGTTGTATGCATGCATGTGTGATGTATCATGTTGTATGCATGCATGTGTGATGTATCATGTTGTATGCATGCATGTGTGATGTATCATGTTGTATGTGTACATGCATGTGTGATGTATCATGTTGTATGCATGCATGTGTGATGTATCATGTTGTATGCATGCATGTGTGATGTACCATGTTGTATGCATGCGTGTGTGATGTATCATGTTGTATGCATGCATGTGTGATGTATCATGTTGTATGCATGCATGTGTGATGTATCATGTTGTATGTTTGATGTATCATGCTGTATGCATGCATGTGTGATGCATCATGTTGTATGTGTGATGTATCATGTTGTATGCATGCATGCATGCATGCGCGATGTATCATGTTGCATGCGTGCGTGATGCACCATGTTGCGGGCATGGATGTGTGATGTATCATGTTGCATGCCCGCATGTGTGATGCATCATAGCGCATGCATGCATGCATGCGTGATGCACCATGTTGCATGCATGCATGCGGCGTCATGTTGTGTGCATGCGTGCGTGATGCATCATGTTGCGGGCATGGATGTGTGATGTATCATGTTGTATGCATGCATGTGTGATGTATCATGTTGTATGCATGCATGTGTGATGTATCATGTTGTATGCATGCATGTGATGTATCATGTTGTATGCATGCATGTGTGATGTATCATGTTGTATGCATGCATGTGTGATGTATCATGTTGTATGCGTGCATGTGTGATGTATCATGTTGTATGCGTGCACGTGTGATGTATCATGTTGTATGCATGCACGTGTGATGTATCATGTTGTATGCATGCATGTGTGATGTATCATGTTGTATGCATGCATGTGTGATGTATCATGTTGTATGCATGCATGTGTGATGTATCATGTTGTATGCATGCATGTGTGATGTATCATGTTGTATGCATGCATGTGTGATGTATCATGTTGTATGCATGCATGTGTGATGCATCATGTTGTATGCATGCATGTGTGATGCATCATGTTGTATGCATGCATGTGTGATGTATCATGTTGTATGCATGCATGTGTGATGTATCATGTTGTATGCATGCATGTGTGATGTATCATGTTGTATGCATGCATGTGTGATGTATCATGTTGTATGCATGCATGTGTGATGTATCATGTTGTATGCATGCATGTGTGATGTATCATGTTGTATGCATGCATGTGTGATGTATCATGTTGCATGCATGCATGTGTGATGTATCATGTTGCATGCGTGCATGTGTGATGTATCATGTTGTATGCGTGCATGTGTGATGTATCATGTTGTATGCGTGCATGTGTGATGTATCATGTTGTATGCGTGCATGTGTGATGTATCATGTTGTATGCATGCACGTGTGATGTATCATGTTGTATGCATGCACGTGTGATGTATCATGTTGTATGCATGCACGTGTGATGTATCATGTTGTATGCATGCATGTGTGATGTATCATGTTGTATGCATGCATGTGTGATGTATCATGTTGTATGCATGCATGTGTGATGTATCATGTTGTATGCATGCATGTGTGATGTATCATGTTGTATGCATGCATGTGTGATGTATCATGTTGCATGCATGCATGTGTGATGTATCATGTTGCATGCATGCATGTGTGATGTATCATGTTGCATGCATGCATGTGTGATGTATCATGTTGTATGCATGCATGTGTGATGTATCATGTTGTATGCATGCATGTGTGATGTATCATGTTGTATGCATGCATGTGTGATGTATCATGTTGTATGCATGCATGTGTGATGTATCATGTTGTATGCATGCATGTGTGATGTATCATGTTGTATGCATGCATGTGTGATGTATCATGTTGTATGCATGCATGTGTGATGTATCATGTTGTATGCATGCATGTGTGATGTATCATGTTGTATGCATGCATGTGTGATGCATCATGTTGTATGCATGCATGTGTGATGCATCATGTTGTATGCATGCATGTGTGATGTATCATGTTGTATGCATGCATGTGTGATGTATCATGTTGTATGCATGCATGTGTGATGTATCATGTTGTATGCATGCATGTGTGATGTATCATGTTGTATGCATGCATGTGTGATGTATCATGTTGTATGCATGCATGTGTGATGTATCATGTTGCATGCATGCATGTGTGATGTATCATGTTGCATGCATGCATGTGTGATGTATCATATTGTATGCGTGCATGTGTGATGTATCATGTTGTATGCATGCATGTGTGATGTATCATGTTGTATGCATGCACGTGTGATGTATCATGTTGTATGCATGCACGTGTGATGTATCATGTTGTATGCATGCATGTGTGATGTATCATGTTGTATGCATGCACGTGTGATGTATCATGTTGTATGCATGCACGTGTGATGTATCATGTTGTATGCATGCATGTGTGATGTATCATGTTGTATGCATGCATGTGTGATGTATCATGTTGTATGCATGCATGTGTGATGTATCATGTTGTATGCATGCATGTGTGATGTATCATGTTGCATGCATGCATGTGTGATGTATCATGTTGTATGCATGCATGTGTGATGTATCATGTTGTATGCATGCATGTGTGATGTATCATGTTGTATGCATGCACGTGTGATGTATCATGTTGTATGCATGCACGTGTGATGTATCATGTTGTATGCATGCATGTGTGATGTATCATGTTGTATGCATGCATGTGTGATGTATCATGTTGTATGCATGCATGTGTGATGTATCATGTTGTATGCATGCATGTGTGATGTATCATGTTGTATGCATGCATGTGTGATGTATCATGTTGTATGCATGCATGTGTGATGCATCATGTTGTATGCATGCATGTGTGATGCATCATGTTGTATGCATGCATGTGTGATGTATCATGTTGTATGCATGCATGTGTGATGTATCATGTTGTATGCATGCATGTGTGATGTATCATGTTGTATGCATGCATGTGTGATGTATCATGTTGTATGCATGCATGTGTGATGTATCATGTTGTATGCATGCATGTGTGATGTATCATGTTGCATGCATGCATGTGTGATGTATCATGTTGCATGCATGCATGTGTGATGTATCATGTTGTATGCGTGCATGTGTGATGTATCATGTTGTATGCATGCATGTGTGATGTATCATGTTGTATGCATGCATGTGTGATGTATCATGTTGTATGCATGCACGTGTGATGTATCATGTTGTATGCATGCATGTGTGATGTATCATGTTGTATGCATGCACGTGTGATGTATCATGTTGTATGCATGCACGTGTGATGTATCATGTTGTATGCATGCATGTGTGATGTATCATGTTGTGTGTGTACATGCATGTGTGATGTATCATGTTGTATGCATGCATGTGTGATGTATCATGTTGTATGCATGCATGTGTGATGTATCATGTTGTGTGTGTACATGCATGTGTGATGTATCATGTTGTATGCATGCATGTGTGATGTATCATGTTGTATGCATGCATGTGTGATGTATCATGTTGTATGCATGCATGTGTGATGTATCATGTTGTATGCATGCATGTGTGATGTATCATGTTGTATGCATGCATGTGTGATGTATCATGTTGTATGCATGCATGTGTGATGTATCATGTTGTATGCATGCATGTGTGATGTATCATGTTGTATGCATGCATGTGTGATGTATCATGTTGTATGCATGCATGTGTGATGTATCATGTTGTATGCATGCATGTGTGATGTATCATGTTGTATGTGTACATGCATGTGTGATGTATCATGTTGTATGCATGCATGTGTGATGTATCATGTTGTATGCATGCATGTGTGATGTACCATGTTGTATGCATGCGTGTGTGATGTATCATGTTGTATGCATGCATGTGGGATGTATCATGTTGTATGCATGCATGTGTGATGTATCATGTTGTATGTTTGATGTATCATGCTGTATGCATGCATGTGTGATGCATCATGTTGTATGTGTGATGTATCATGTTGTATGCATGCATGCATGCATGCGCGATGTATCATGTTGCATGCGTGCGTGATGCACCATGTTGCGGGCATGGATGTGTGATGTATCATGTTGCATGCCCGCATGTGTGATGCATCATAGCGCATGCATGCATGCATGCGTGATGCACCATGTTGCATGCATGCATGCGGCGTCATGTTGTGTGCATGCGTGCGTGATGCATCATGTTGCGGGCATGGATGTGTGATGTATCATGTTGTATGCATGCATGTGTGATGTATCATGTTGTATGCATGCATGTGTGATGTATCATGTTGTATGCATGCATGTGATGTATCATGTTGTATGCATGCATGTGTGATGTATCATGTTGTATGCATGCATGTGTGATGTATCATGTTGTATGCGTGCATGTGTGATGTATCATGTTGTATGCGTGCACGTGTGATGTATCATGTTGTATGCATGCACGTGTGATGTATCATGTTGTATGCATGCATGTGTGATGTATCATGTTGTATGCATGCATGTGTGATGTATCATGTTGTATGCATGCATGTGTGATGTATCATGTTGTATGCATGCATGTGTGATGTATCATGTTGTATGCATGCATGTGTGATGTATCATGTTGTATGCATGCATGTGTGATGTATCATGTTGTATGCATGCATGTGTGATGCATCATGTTGTATGCATGCATGTGTGATGTATCATGTTGTATGCATGCATGTGTGATGTATCATGTTGTATGCATGCATGTGTGATGTATCATGTTGTATGCATGCATGTGTGATGTATCATGTTGTATGCATGCATGTGTGATGTATCATGTTGTATGCATGCATGTGTGATGTATCATGTTGTATGCATGCATGTGTGATGTATCATGTTGTATGCATGCATGTGTGATGTATCATGTTGCATGCGTGCATGTGTGATGTATCATGTTGCATGCGTGCATGTGTGATGTATCATGTTGTATGCGTGCATGTGTGATGTATCATGTTGTATGCGTGCATGTGTGATGTATCATGTTGTATGCGTGCATGTGTGATGTATCATGTTGTATGCATGCATGTGTGATGTATCATGTTGTATGCATGCACGTGTGATGTATCATGTTGTATGCATGCACGTGTGATGTATCATGTTGTATGCATGCATGTGTGATGTATCATGTTGTATGCATGCATGTGTGATGTATCATGTTGTATGCATGCATGTGTGATGTATCATGTTGTATGCATGCATGTGTGATGTATCATGTTGTATGCATGCATGTGTGATGTATCATGTTGTATGCATGCATGTGTGATGTATCATGTTGCATGCATGCATGTGTGATGTATCATGTTGCATGCATGCATGTGTGATGTATCATGTTGTATGCATGCATGTGTGATGTATCATGTTGTATGCATGCATGTGTGATGTATCATGTTGTATGCATGCATGTGTGATGTATCATGTTGTATGCATGCATGTGTGATGTATCATGTTGTATGCATGCATGTGTGATGTATCATGTTGTATGCATGCATGTGTGATGTATCATGTTGTATGCATGCATGTGTGATGTATCATGTTGTATGCATGCATGTGTGATGTATCATGTTGTATGCATGCATGTGTGATGTATCATGTTGTATGCATGCATGTGTGATGCATCATGTTGTATGCATGCATGTGTGATGCATCATGTTGTATGCATGCATGTGTGATGTATCATGTTGTATGCATGCATGTGTGATGTATCATGTTGTATGCATGCATGTGTGATGTATCATGTTGTATGCATGCATGTGTGATGTATCATGTTGTATGCATGCATGTGTGATGTATCATGTTGTATGCATGCATGTGTGATGTATCATGTTGCATGCATGCATGTGTGATGTATCATGTTGCATGCATGCATGTGTGATGTATCATGTTGTATGCGTGCATGTGTGATGTATCATGTTGTATGCATGCATGTGTGATGTATCATGTTGTATGCATGCATGTGTGATGTATCATGTTGTATGCATGCACGTGTGATGTATCATGTTGTATGCATGCATGTGTGATGTATCATGTTGTATGCATGCACGTGTGATGTATCATGTTGTATGCATGCACGTGTGATGTATCATGTTGTATGCATGCATGTGTGATGTATCATGTTGTGTGTGTACATGCATGTGTGATGTATCATGTTGTATGCATGCATGTGTGATGTATCATGTTGTATGCATGCATGTGTGATGTATCATGTTGTGTGTGTACATGCATGTGTGATGTATCATGTTGTATGCATGCATGTGTGATGTATCATGTTGTATGCATGCATGTGTGATGTATCATGTTGTATGCATGCATGTGTGATGTATCATGTTGTATGCATGCATGTGTGATGTATCATGTTGTATGCATGCATGTGTGATGTATCATGTTGTATGCATGCATGTGTGATGTATCATGTTGTATGCATGCATGTGTGATGTATCATGTTGTATGCATGCATGTGTGATGTATCATGTTGTATGCATGCATGTGTGATGTATCATGTTGTATGCATGCATGTGTGATGTATCATGTTGTATGTGTACATGCATGTGTGATGTATCATGTTGTATGCATGCATGTGTGATGTATCATGTTGTATGCATGCATGTGTGATGTACCATGTTGTATGCATGCGTGTGTGATGTATCATGTTGTATGCATGCATGTGTGATGTATCATGTTGTATGCATGCATGTGTGATGTATCATGTTGTATGTTTGATGTATCATGCTGTATGCATGCATGTGTGATGCATCATGTTGTATGTGTGATGTATCATGTTGTATGCATGCATGCATGCATGCGCGATGTATCATGTTGCATGCGTGCGTGATGCACCATGTTGCGGGCATGGATGTGTGATGTATCATGTTGCATGCCCGCATGTGTGATGCATCATAGCGCATGCATGCATGCATGCGTGATGCACCATGTTGCATGCATGCATGCGGCGTCATGTTGTGTGCATGCGTGCGTGATGCATCATGTTGCGGGCATGGATGTGTGATGTATCATGTTGTATGCATGCATGTGTGATGTATCATGTTGTATGCATGCATGTGTGATGTATCATGTTGTATGCATGCATGTGATGTATCATGTTGTATGCATGCATGTGTGATGTATCATGTTGTATGCATGCATGTGTGATGTATCATGTTGTATGCGTGCATGTGTGATGTATCATGTTGTATGCGTGCACGTGTGATGTATCATGTTGTATGCATGCACGTGTGATGTATCATGTTGTATGCATGCATGTGTGATGTATCATGTTGTATGCATGCATGTGTGATGTATCATGTTGTATGCATGCATGTGTGATGTATCATGTTGTATGCATGCATGTGTGATGTATCATGTTGTATGCATGCATGTGTGATGTATCATGTTGTATGCATGCATGTGTGATGCATCATGTTGTATGCATGCATGTGTGATGCATCATGTTGTATGCATGCATGTGTGATGTATCATGTTGTATGCATGCATGTGTGATGTATCATGTTGTATGCATGCATGTGTGATGTATCATGTTGTATGCATGCATGTGTGATGTATCATGTTGTATGCATGCATGTGTGATGTATCATGTTGTATGCATGCATGTGTGATGTATCATGTTGTATGCATGCATGTGTGATGTATCATGTTGCATGCATGCATGTGTGATGTATCATGTTGCATGCGTGCATGTGTGATGTATCATGTTGCATGCGTGCATGTGTGATGTATCATGTTGTATGCGTGCATGTGTGATGTATCATGTTGTATGCGTGCATGTGTGATGTATCATGTTGTATGCATGCACGTGTGATGTATCATGTTGTATGCATGCACGTGTGATGTATCATGTTGTATGCATGCACGTGTGATGTATCATGTTGTATGCATGCATGTGTGATGTATCATGTTGTATGCATGCATGTGTGATGTATCATGTTGTATGCATGCATGTGTGATGTATCATGTTGTATGCATGCATGTGTGATGTATCATGTTGTATGCATGCATGTGTGATGTATCATGTTGCATGCATGCATGTGTGATGTATCATGTTGCATGCATGCATGTGTGATGTATCATGTTGCATGCATGCATGTGTGATGTATCATGTTGTATGCATGCATGTGTGATGTATCATGTTGTATGCATGCATGTGTGATGTATCATGTTGTATGCATGCATGTGTGATGTATCATGTTGTATGCATGCATGTGTGATGTATCATGTTGTATGCATGCATGTGTGATGTATCATGTTGTATGCATGCATGTGTGATGTATCATGTTGTATGCATGCATGTGTGATGTATCATGTTGTATGCATGCATGTGTGATGTATCATGTTGTATGCATGCATGTGTGATGCATCATGTTGTATGCATGCATGTGTGATGCATCATGTTGTATGCATGCATGTGTGATGTATCATGTTGTATGCATGCATGTGTGATGTATCATGTTGTATGCATGCATGTGTGATGTATCATGTTGTATGCATGCATGTGTGATGTATCATGTTGTATGCATGCATGTGTGATGTATCATGTTGTATGCATGCATGTGTGATGTATCATGTTGCATGCATGCATGTGTGATGTATCATGTTGCATGCATGCATGTGTGATGTATCATATTGTATGCGTGCATGTGTGATGTATCATGTTGTATGCATGCATGTGTGATGTATCATGTTGTATGCATGCATGTGTGATGTATCATGTTGTATGCATGCACGTGTGATGTATCATGTTGTATGCATGCATGTGTGATGTATCATGTTGTATGCATGCACGTGTGATGTATCATGTTGTATGCATGCACGTGTGATGTATCATGTTGTATGCATGCATGTGTGATGTATCATGTTGTATGCATGCATGTGTGATGTATCATGTTGTATGCATGCATGTGTGATGTATCATGTTGCATGCATGCATGTGTGATGTATCATGTTGCATGCATGCATGTGTGATGTATCATGTTGTATGCATGCATGTGTGATGTATCATGTTGTATGCGTGCATGTGTGATGTATCATGTTGTATGCATGCATGTGTGATGTATCATGTTGTATGCATGCATGTGTGATGTATCATGTTGCATGCATGCATGTTGGAAATAAAGTCACAGAAGTGTGAACAGTCTCTAGTTCTAGAAGACCCGTCCCAAACTGGGCGTGACTGACAACTCATTGAATGACTTAAGTCGGCCGCCGAGCTTCTATTTTTCTGAGGACACAGACGGGAAAACTCCCTGCAGACAACTTCAAAAACCTGACCCGCTGAAACATATTATACTCCTGAAGCCGCACGGTCCGCGACCGCATAAAAAGCGACAGTCATTCCTGGGAAAAGTCGGGCTGTGTGTTGTGTGTGTGGTCATAGGGGTGGTAGGCTGCATGTCACCCTCAATAACAGAGCAATGAGGAACCAGATGAGAGGACAGAGAAAAGGACTCAGGGAGGCCTGGCAGTGAGAGGAAGACCAAGGACTGTCAGCACCAGGGCGGCCTTTTGGCTTTAAGATGGATCCCTGGTCAGAGAAGTGGAAGGAGAGGACGATCAAATTAAAGATGTGCTTTCCCTGAAAAGGAAGTCCTCTCATCCCTCCATTCTGAACGGCTGTTTGAAAGGACAAACAGAGAGGGAGTGAAGGACAACGGGCAACCTCTAAGGGTGGAGGATCTTTTAGTTGTCCGCCTGCATGGCAAACAGGAAGAGGGTGCAAGGATTCCGGCATATTCCAAGCAAAGGTGACATGCTGCAGCTCCAGAGAGACATGCACTATCCTCCAGAGCAGTGTTTATCAACCACAGTGTGAGACAGTCTGTGTTTATCAACCACGGTGTGAGACAGTCTGTGTTTATCAACCACAGTGTGAGACAGTCTGTGTTTATCAACCACGGTGTGAGACAGTCTGTGTTTATCAACCACGGTGTGAGACAGTCAGTGTTTATCAACCACGGTGTGAGACAGTCTGTGTTTATCAACCACGGTGTGAGACAGTCTGTGTTTATCAACCACGGTGTGAGACAGTCTGTGTTTATCAACCACGGTGTGAGACAGTCTGTGTTTATCAACCACGGTGTGAGACAGTCAGTGTTTATCAACCACGGTGTGAGACAGTCAGTGTTTATCAACCACGGTGTGAGACAGTCAGTGTTTATCAACCACGGTGTGAGACAGTCAGTGTTTATCAACCACGGTGTGAGACAGTCTGTGTTTATCAACCACGGTGTGAGACAGTCAGTGTTTATCAACCACGGTGTGAGACAGTCTGTGTTTATCAACCACGGTGTGAGACAGTCAGTGTTTATCAACCACGGTGTGAGACAGTCTGTGTTTATCAACCACGGTGTGAGACAGTCTGTGTTTATCAACCACGGTGTGAGACAGTCTGTGTTTATCAACCACGGTGTGAGACAGTCAGTGTTTATCAACCACGGTGTGAGACAGTCTGTGTTTATCAACCACGGTGTGAGACAGTCTGTGTTTATCAACCACGGTGTGAGACAGTGTTTATCAACCACGGTGTGAGACAGTCAGTGTTTATCAACCACGGTGTGAGACAGTCTGTGTTTATCAACCACGGTGTGAGACAGTCAGTGTTTATCAACCACGGTGTGAGACAGTCAGTGTTTATCAACCACGGTGTGAGACAGTCTGTGTTTATCAACCACGGTGTGAGACAGTCAGTGTTTATCAACCACGGTGTGAGACAGTCAGTGTTTATCAACCACGGTGTGAGACAGTCTGTGTTTATCAACCACGGTGTGAGACAGTCAGTGTTTATCAACCACGGTGTGAGACAGTCAGTGTTTATCAACCACGGTGTGAGACAGTCAGTGTTTATCAACCACGGTGTGAGACAGTCAGTGTTTATCAACCACGGTGTGAGACAGTCTGTGTTTATCAACCACGGTGTGAGACAGTCTGTGTTTATCAACCACGGTGTGAGACAGTCTGTGTTTATCAACCACGGTGTGAGACAGTCTGTGTTTATCAACCACGGTGTGAGACAGTCAGTGTTTATCAACCACGGTGTGAGACAGTCAGTGTTTATCAACCACGGTGTGAGACAGTCAGTGTTTATCAACCACGGTGTGAGACAGTCTGTGTTTATCAACCACGGTATGAGACAGTCAGTGTTTATCAACCACGGTGTGAGACAGTCAGTGTTTATCAACCACGGTGTGAGACAGTCTGTGTTTATCAACCACGGTGTGAGACAGTCAGTGTTTATCAACCACGGTGTGAGACAGTCAGTGTTTATCAACCACGGTGTGAGACAGTCTGTGTTTATCAACCACGGTGTGAGACAGTCTGTGTTTATCAACCACGGTGTGAGACAGTCTGTGTTTATCAACCACGGTGTGAGACAGTCTGTGTTTATCAACCACGGTGTGAGACAGTCAGTGTTTATCAACCACGGTGTGAGACAGTCTGCTGTGCTGTGGGAGATGGTCTCATTTCACCTATTTGGGTTAAAAATATTGTTCGCAAACCAGTAATTATTGTTTATATATATTATATTTTGGTTGTTTTTATTTTCATTTTACATTGTCCTTGCTCCAAAGTCTTTGCTGTCGTCCAGCATTCTGTTTCTGTTTACTCTGTAGTCAGTTCAGTTTTAGTTTAGTCCTGCATTGCCTTCCCTTAGCTTCAATGCCTTTTCTTAGGAGCACTCACCTTTTGTTTGTGTTGTTAAAGGGGAACATTATCACCATTTCAAAAGGGTTAAAAACAATAAAAATCAGTTCCCAGTGGCTTGTTGTATTTTTAGAAGTATTTTTCAAAATTTTACCAGTCCCGTAATATCCCTAAATAAAGCTTTAAAGTGCCTTATTTTCGCTATCTTCGAAACCACTATCCATGTCCCTGTGACGTCACACAGTGCTGCCAATACAAACAACATGGCGGTTAGCACAGCAAGATATAGCGACATTAGCTCGGATTCAGACTCGGATTTCAGCGGCTTAAGCGATTCAACAGATTACGCATGTATTGAAACAGATGGTCGGAGTATGGAGGCAGATAGCGAAAACGAAATTGAAGAAGAAATTGAAGCTATTGAGCGAATGGCTATTGACACTATTCGGCCATAGCCTGGGTGTACCTAATGAAGTGGCCCATAGCATGGCTGCCTTATTAGCATCGCCGGTAAAATGTGCGGACCAAACGATCAGGACTTTCGCATCTTGTGACACTGGAGCAACTTAAATCCGTCGATTGGTAAGTGTTTGTTTCGCATTAAATGTGGGTATCTAGTTTCAAATGTTCATACAGCTAGCGTAAATAGCATGTTAGCATCGATTAGCGTAGCATGTTAGCATCGATTAGCTGGCAGTCATGCCGTGACCAAATATGTCTGATTAGCACATAAGTCAACAACATCAACAAAACTCACCTTTGTGATTTGGTTGACTTAATGGTTGCAAATGCATCTGCAGGTTATCCATACATCTCTGTGCCATGTCTGTCTTAGCATCGCCGGTCAAATGTGGAGACACTCTGGTACATTCAATGGGGGTCTGGCGGCAGATTTCTTGCCAGTGGTGCAACTTGAATCCCTCCCTGTTAGTGTTGTTACACCCTCCGACAACACACCCACCAGGCATGATGTCTCCAAGGTTCCAAAAAAAGGTCAAAAAAACGTAAAATAACAGAGCTGAGACCCGGTGTTTGTAATGTGTTGAAAATGAAAATGGTGGGTGTGTTACCTCGGTGACGTCACATTCTGACGTCATCGTCTCCAGCGCGATAAACAGAAAGGCGTTTAATTGGCCAAAATTCACCCATTTAGAGTTCGGAAATCGGTTAAAAAATACATAGTCTTTTTTCTGCACCATCAAGGTATATATTGACGGTTGCATAGGTCTGCTGATAATGTTCCCCTTTAAGCATTAGATACCTTTTTACCTGCACCCTGCCTCCAGCTGTTTCCGACATCTAGAAAGCAACTAGCTACCAACTGCCACCTACTGATATGGGAGAGTATTACAGGGTTACTCTGCCAAGCTCTAGAAAGCACCAACACTCAACAACAACACATCGTTTGCAGACTATAATTACTTGTTTGCAAACAATACTTTTAACCCAAATAGGTGAAAGTAGATAATCTCGCGGCACAGCGGTTGAAAAACGCTGATCTAGACTGCAACCACCTCATAAATAAAGTCCACTCTATCCCACAGTCTTTACTTTATGTGAACTACTAGCCACCACGCAGTCTGATAGTTTATATATCAATGATGAAATATTAACATTGCAACACATGACAATACGGCCGCTTTAGTTTACTAAATTGCAATTTTAAATTTTGCGCGGAAGTATCCTGCTGAAACGTCGCAGTATGATGACGTGTGCGCGTGACGTCACGCATTGTAGAGGACATTTTGTTCCAGCACCGTTCACTGCTATAAGTTGTCTGTTTTCATCGCATAATTCCACAGTATTCTGGACATCTGTGTTGCTGAATCTTTTGCAATTTTTTCAATGAATAATGGAGACGTCAAAGAAGAAAGCTGTAGGTGGGAAGCGGTGTATTGCGGCCGCCTTTAGCAACACAAACACAGCCGGTGTTTCATTGTTTACATTCCCGAAATATGCCGGTGAAGCTTTACTATGGAACAGAGCGGTCAAGCGAACATGGTTCCCTACTACAGTGGTCCCAAACCTTTTTGTATCCGCGCCCAAGGCTTAATAATTTGTTCCCTTTTTTTTTTTTTTTTTTCTTTGTCATGAAAAAGGGACGTTTTTGTCATGAAAAAGGGAGGTTTTTGTGGTTGGTGCACTAATTGTAAGTGTATATTGTGTTTTTTATGTTGATTTTATAACAAAAAAAATATTTTTTTTTTTATTTATTTTTTTTATAAAAATGATTAAAAAATTATTCTGCAGCCTGGTACCAATGGGGCCATGGCCCGGTGGTTGGGGACCACTGCCCTACCACATGTCAACCGGCAGGTTTCAGTGAGAAAATGGTGGTAATAAGTCGGCCCTCACTGTAGACATGAGCGGACAGCTTGCGTTGTCCTCCTGCACCTGTCAAAGGGGCAGCTGTGGACTCTCTTCCCTCCTCCCACGAGCCGCCCCCGACCGCCAGATGCTTCCACCGTGGAGGAGGGAAGAAAAAAAAAATCTCAGCCCGGCCCCACTGGCTGCCTTCACTTTGTCGAGAATCGTGGCTTCTCTCAGAAACAGTGGCAGTCACCACACCCGTGGCCACACCCCTCCGACTATCAGGTACTATTTAACTCACTAAAACACTAGCATCAGAATAGAAAGATAAGGGATTTCCCAGAATTATCCTAGTAAATGTGTCTAAAAACATCTGAATCGCTCCCACTGTATAGTCTTTTTTTTTCTTTCTAGTCCTTCACTCCCACTTTCCTCATCCACAAATCTTTCATCCTCGCTCAAATTAATGGGGAAATCGTCGCTTTCTCAGTTCGAATCGCTCTGGCTGCTGGTGGCCATGATTGTAAACAATGTTCAGATGTGAGGAGCTCCACAACCCGTGACGTCACGCGCACATCGTCTGCTCCTTCCGGTACAGGCAAGGCTTTTTTATTAGCGACCAACAGTTGCCAACTTTATCGTGGATGTTCTCTACTAAATCCTTTCAGCAAAAATATGTTGAAATGATGAAGTATGACACATAGAATGGAGCTGCTATCCCCGTTTAAATAAGAACATCTCATTTCAGTAGGCCTTTAAGTGTAAATGCAACTTGGATTCCAGGTACCAGGAGTTATAGGCAGTTAGCAAACACAAACAGCATTATTGTGTCAGGCTTTCATTGCCATCTACTGCCTTGTTCTTTCTTATCAGAGAACTGTTTTTTTTATAGCTGTTGGCTTGAAAGAAGAGCTCTAAAAGGCGGGAGGGAGGAGCCTTGCATGACACCAACTGACAACAATCACACCAGAAAGCATTCTTAATATGGATGCCTTTGGTTTTCTAGTCATAAGCGTGTGTGTGTGTGTGTGTGTGTGTGTGTGTGTGTGTGTGTGTGTGTGTGTGTGTGTGTGTGCGCCTGTGAACTCATCCAAATGGAATGATAACGAATCCACAGACACATCAAAGCGGCCTGGGATAAAATAAAAAAAAGCAAGAGAAAGACAAAGAGAAGAAAGAAATAAAGAGCGCGAGAGAGAGAGAGAAAGAAAAAGAGAGAGCATATAAAAAAAAAACTACAAAACTGAAATATGCAGCGTCCTCAAGAAAAAAAAATAGAGCAGGCTTAGTTTTCATATGCATTCCCAGAAGAAAAAGAAAGGGAACGGGGAGGAGGGGCTAAAAGGAGATAGGCAGAACCAGAGACTGACCACAGAGAAGTGAGAACACAATACCAAATAGTTGAGAATAATAGAAGACAAGTGTGGAGAGGCGGAGCTGACGGTCGCTGGAGCCCTGCCCAAGATGGCGGCAAGGTGGCGGGGCGTGCTGGGAGCGACGCCGTAATCTGATTCAGGTGCGTGGATTGTGCACCGGCACACATGATGGACTTATCTCCTCGCAGTGTATAAAAGGGGAGGAGGAGGAAAGATCAGAGAAGGAGGTGGAGTGTCCGCAGCAGTGACAGGAGAGCAAAGAGGATGCAAGACGCGAGAGACGAGGACGACGACGGCGGCTGAATGAGCGGAGGGAGCTGAAAAGCGACCCGACCACGGACAAGCTTTATTGAAAAATGAAGTCAAACCTGCTCAGAAGCATGTCCTTCCTGGGTGGTCCACTGAACCCGAGCGACGACAGCAAGAGAGTGTCCCAACAAGGAACGTGCGAGGATGAGACACAACAATACAAGTAATAATAGTAATAAAGAGGACGCAGGCCCAAGCATTAGGTGCACCTGCTCTGCTGTCAATAGGATTGTCACTGTGCTTTTACTTTGTTTTGTAGTAAAACTGCACAAAAATATATGTGGAGAGGCGGAGCCTGTAGTCCGACAGCGAGGCGGGACACACCGTAGCCCAGCCCAAGATGGCGGCGAGGCGCGCCGGGAGCAACGCCGCAATCAAGATCAGGTGCAAGGATCCTGCATCAGGGGACAATTGATTGATCCTCTCGAACTATAAAAAGTCAAACAGCCGCCAACGTCTGGGGGAGAGGCGGAGAGACGAGAAGGAGGCAGAGGGAAGCTGACGCTGAGCGAGAGAAAAAGACGACGACGTGGCAAACTGGAAAGCGAGCTGATGGGCGAGCAGAGGAGAGGAGCTGAAAAGCGACCGGCACTGAGGTTTTACTTGCAAAAGTAAACAAAGTCACAACCAATTTCCTCTCCAATTTTTCTTATGTGTGAGCAAAAGCGACGGCAGACGTGCACACTGTTATGCGTTTATCTTTTGCTACATTTTGTGCGCGACCTAGATTTGCCGTGTACAATTGCACAGGCGCACACCATAGAGCAGGGGTCTCAAACTCAATTTACCTGGGGGCCACGGGATGCAGAGTCTGGGCCGCAAGAAAAGATTTCTTAAAAAGATCTAACATGCAAGCAACCTGAGTGCGGGGGTGTATATTGTAGCCCCGAAGAGTTACGGCTGCATGGGATTCTGGGCATTTGTTCTGTTGTGTTTATTATGTTGTGTTACGGTGCGGATGTTCTCCCAAAATGTGTTGGTCATTCTTGTTTGGTGTGGGTTCACAGTGTGGCACATATGTCTGTATTTTTTTTTTCAACACAAATTAAATCAAAATATAAATGAACGAAATGAGAATTAATTAATGTGAGGCCATGCAAATTAAACAAAAAAACGACAAATAACGGTTTGAATTGGTCCAGGTTATTGGGGACTGTTATTACTGACGGACGGGTGTCGTGGTGTGACTGCAGCCAGGCACGTTAAAAAAACCCTTGTCTCCATGGCAACGTTTCTGTCGCTTTCACTCATTTGCCGCTTTTCCATTAATGCAGAGGTAGGCAACCCAGAAAGAGCCATTTTAAATAAATACATAAATTATAAGTGGGTTGTACTTGTATAGCGCTTTTCTACTTTCAAGGTACTCAAAGCGCTTTGACACTACTTCCACATTCACACACACATTCACACACTGATGGAGGGAGCTGCCATGCAAGGCGCTAACCAGCAGCCATCAGGAGCAAGGGTGAAGTGTCTTGCTCAGGACACAACGGACGTGACGAGGTTGGTACTAGGTGGGGATTGAACCAGGGCCCCTCTTCCACTGGCCCAAATAACAAAAATCGTTATTAGCCTTTTTTTTCCTTTGTCATTAAAAAGGAAGTTTTTGTCATGAAAAGGGGAGGTTTTTGTGGTTGGTGGACTAATTGTAAGTGTATATTGTGTTTTTTTATGTTGATTTAATAAAAAAAAAAAAAAAAAAAAAAAATTTTTTTTAAATAAAAATGAATAAAAAAATTCTTCTGCGGCCCGGTACCAATCGGGCCACGGCCCGGTGGTTGGGGACCACTGCTATGGAACACCTTTGGGATGAATTAGAAGGGAGACTGAGGCCTTCTCGAACAACATCAGTGTGTGACTTCACCGATGCACTTTTGGAAGAATGGTGGAACATTCCTATAAACACACTCAGCACCCTTGTGGACAGCCTTCCCAGGAGAGTCCAAGCTGTAATAGCTGCAAAGGTCATGTTGAACCCTATGGGTTAGGACTGGGATGGCACTTAAAGGCCTACTGAAAGCCACTACTACGGATAGTTTATATATCAATGATGAAATATTAACATTGCAACACATGACAATACGGCCAAGTTAGTTTACTAAATTGCAATTTTAAATTTTGCGCGGAAGTATCCTGCTAAAACGTCGCGGTATGATGACGTGTGCGAGTGACGTCACGCATTGTAGAGGACATTTTGTTCCAGCACCGTTCCCACCTATAAGTCATCTGTTTTCATTGCATAATTCCACAGTATTCTGGACTGCTGTGTTGCTGAATCTTTTGCAATTTGTTCAATGAATAATGGAGACGTCAAAGAAGAAAGCTGTAGGTGGGAAGCGGTGTATTGCGGCCGCCTTTAGCTACACAAACACAGCCGGTGTTTCATTGTTTACATTCCCCAAAGATGACGGTGAAGCTTTACTATGGAACAGAGCGGTCAAGCGAACATGGTTCCCTACCACATGTCAACCAGCAGGTTTCAGTGAGAAAATGGTGGTAATAAGTCGGCTCTTAGCGTAGATATGAGCCGAGAGCTTGCGTCGTTCCTCCTGCACCTGTCAAAGAGGCAGCTGAGACTCTCTTACCTCCTCCCACCGGCCGCCCCCGGCCGGCGGATGCTTTCACCGTTGTTGGAGGGGGGAAAAAAAATAAAAAATCTTAGCCCGGCTCGACCGGCTGCCTTCGCCTCGTTGAGAAACGTGGCTACCCTCGGAGACACTGGTGGTTACCACACCCGTGGCCACACCCCTCGGACCTTCAGGTTGTACAGGTACCACCATCTAATCTCACTAAAACACTAGTAACACAATAAGCAGATAAGGGATTTTCCAGAATTATCCTAGTAAATTTGTCTAATAACATCTGAATCGCTCCCACTGTATAGTCTTTTTTTTTCTCTCTAGTCCTTCACTCTCACTTTCCTCATCCATGAATCTTTCATCCTCGCTCAAATTAATGGGGAAATCGTCGCTTTCTTGGTGCGAATCGCTCTGGCTGCTGGTGGCCATGATTGTACACAATGTTCAGATGTGAGGAGCTCCACAACCCGTGATGTCACGCGCACATCGTCTGCTACTTCCGGTACAGGCAAGGCTTTTTTATTAGCGACCAAAAGTTGCCAACTTTATGGTGGATGTTCTCTACTAAATCCTTTCAGCAAAAATATGTTGAAATGATGAAGTATGACACATAGAATGGAGCTGCTATCCCCGTTTAAATAAGAACATCTCATTTCAGTAGGCCTTTAAAGTTCATACTTTTGACAATATAGTGTATGTTATCAAAATCACTTGCTCAATGGTCCAAGAAAATTGTTCATTTGCAACGCAGTACTGAAGCTTCACTTTACTTTGTGCCAGGTCGGCAGTATTGAGAGTCCGAATAAGCCCTTTTAGTATGAGTTCCCATTGGAGAAAAAAAATATTGACCTCGGTTGAAGTTTTTCCGATATTTACGAGCCGCACCTCCATACCTGCAGCTCAGCTCTGACTGAGAGCCTTCTAAATCCACCTCCGCTGACTAGGCCCACTTTCATCAGCTTGAAAGACAAGCGTCTCACTCACACCTTCACCGCTGGCCTGCATGACCAAACAATTACTTAACACTTAAATTGGCTATTTAAGGATTCAAGGAGCTTTATTTGTCATACTCATAAACACTAAGACATTTGCACTCAGGTCCCGGCAAGTATGAAGAATAAAAGTAATAAATAGGCAATAAAGAAAACCAGTAATACATAATAAATAGAAAATAACATAAAGACCAAGATAAATTGGCTTGATTTAAAAAGCTCTAAAGGCTTAGTGGCCACTCTTATTCCCAAAATGGTGTACACTACTGAATTAGGGTCTTATGGCCACTTATGGGGACACTTATACTGCCATCTGGTGGTGTCAGAAGAGTATAACATACAATGGAATTTGGATCAAAACAAGAATTAGCAAGTCACTAAACATGAGGTACAGGTTTGTGTACTTATGGACTAAAAGTGAAGTGAATTATATTTATATAGCGCTTTTCTCTAGTGACTCAAAGCGCTTTACATAGTGAAACCCAATATCTGAGTTCCATTTAAAGCAGTGTGGGTGGCACTGGGAGCAGGTGGGTCAAGTGTCTTGCCCAAGGACACAACGGCAGAAGCGAGAATCGAACCTGCAACCCTCAAGTTGCTGGCACAGCCACTCTACCAACCGAACTATGCCGCCCCAATTTAAAAAGTAAATGATATCAAAAGATGAGTCTTAGTTTTTATTCTATTTAGGGTCCAATAAGCCCAAATAGCAAAGAGAAATAAAACAAGCATGAAAACAAACAGCTTGTGCCTCAGGAGGTTGATGTTGATTTTCTTTTGTTTAGTGCAGGTGTCACCAACCTGCGGGCACCAGGTCGCCCGTAAGGACCAGATGAGTCGCCCGCTGGCCTGTTCTAAAAATAGCTCAAATAGCAGCACTTACCAGTGAGCTGCCTCTATTTTTTAAATTGTATTTATTTACTAGCAAGCTGGTCTCGCTTTGCTGGACATTTTTAATTCTAAGAGAGACAAAACTCAAATAGAATTTGAAAATCCAAGAAAATATTTTAAAGACTTGGTCTTCACTTGTTTAAATAAATTCATTTATTTTTTTTACTTTGCTTCTTATAATTTTCAGAAAGACAATTTTGGAGAAAAAATACAACCTTAAAAATGATTTTAGGATTTTTAAACACATATACCTTTTTACCTTTTAAATTCCTTCCTCTTCTTTCCTGACAATTTAAATCAATGTTCAAGTATTTTTTCTTTTTTTTATTGTAAAGAATAATAAATACATTTTAATTTAATTCTACATCCGAGCTTCTGTTATTTCGACAAAGAATATTTGAGAAATATTTCTTCAAACTTATGATTAAAATTCAAAAATATTATTCTGGCAAATGTAGAAAATCTGTAGAATCAAATTTAAATATTATTTCAAAGTCTTTTGAATTTCTTTTAAAATTTAAATGTCATGTCATCAAAATTCTAAAATTAATCTTAATCGGGAAAAATGACTAATGATGTTCTATAAATTATTTTTTTAATTTCTTTCAAAGAGATTTGATTTAGCTGGTTTTTCCTCTTCATTTTTTCGGTTGAATTTTAAATCGTCGAAATTGAAGATAAACTATGTTTCAAAATTTTATATTCATTTATTCGTGTTTTCTCTTTTAAACCGTTCAATTAAGTGTTTTTTTCATCATTTATTCTCTACAAAAAACCTTCCGTAAAAGGACAAAAAATGTACGACGGAATGACAGACAGAAATATATTTATAGATTTATTTATTAAAGGTAAATAGAGCAAATTGGCTATTTCTGGCAATTTATTTAAGTGTGTATCAAACTGGTAGCCCTTGGCATGAATCAGTACCCAAGAAGTAGCTCTTGCTTTCAAAAAGGTTGCTGACCCCTGTTGTAAATACTGCAATTTAAAAAAAAAAAATATATATATATATATATATATAATATTGTTTTCCCAAATATCCTAACTTTACCACAGTGCGATTTTAATATATTCTGTATTTTTTTTAAATAACAAAAATGATTTTCTATCTCCTCAACACCAAAATCCATGGTAAATCCCGCTCTAGTTTGGAAGAAGAAACAATCGTCTTCATGGCTTTGTAGTGATTTCCGTTGCTATAGTTACACGGACCTGAAACGCCCCCAAAAAAGGAGGCAGCAATGATTGTTGTTCTTGTATGGTTGGTGTCAGAGAGAAAGTCTGGAAAAGGGATGGGTAGAAAAAAAAGACCTCAAATAAATATGCACAATCCAAATAATAACCCGCATCTGTCTTGCTGGCGCGTTGAGAAAATGGTTTAGTTTTATCCTCCGTCCTTCCATCTCCACACATACACACAGCTTTGTTTGACTTTGAAGTTCTACCTGGATCGCCTTTAAAGGCCTTTGCTGTTGCCACGGCAGCAGGCAGGTAGAGTGGACATCAAGCCTGAGCACGTCATTAGCCAGCAGGCTGACGGGACATTTTCTAGCTGCTCAACAGGAAATGAAGTACAATCCACTCCTTACTGATGCTAACAGCCAGCATCATGACATCTTTAGTAGCCGGGCGGCCTTCTTCTACAAACACAGACGGGCGGCTGGAAGCCTCAAATGTCACCTTGTGATTGTCATGCTGAATGCTAAGTAGAAAACACTGCTTTTGCACTGTCAGGGACGCAAAGCGAGTGTAAAAGAAGAACACTGAAAACAAGGAAACATGGGGGTTGTTCCAAGGGAGGAGGTTTGATTGCTGGGGACACTAAAGTGCTCCAAGGCAGGACTCTGAAAGTGGACTTTTTTTTTGTTTTTTTACATTAGCAATCATAATTTCACTTCATAAAGATGTTATAAGTAAAGCAACTAAAATGAAAGCAAAGGACACAACTTGGAAGAGTTCTCATCTTTACTCTTTAGTGCAACTGTGCATCATCCTGTCAATCAACACAGCCTACTGTCCATCAACAACATCAGACTGTCAATCAACACAGCCTACTGTCCATCAACAACATCAGACTGTCAATCAACATAGCCTACTGTCCAACAACATCACCACAAATACATTCATGCAATACAACATTGTAAAAAAACATAAATGAACTGTCCAGGGTGTACCCCGCCTTCCGCCCGATTGTAGCTGAGATAGGCGCCAGCGCCCCCCGCGACCCCAAAAGGGAATAAGCGGTAGGAAATGGATGGATGGGATGGAACTGTAATAATCTTTTCCCCAACTTGTGTTTAAATCACTCCCAATGTTTCCCTTCATCTTCTTCTTTCTATTGCTGCTTTTGTACTGTAAATATGTTACATGAAACTAAAAAAAAATAAAATAGAAAGGTGAAATCCTGCGATCTGATTGGCTGTTAACCGTGGTTTAAATATTCTAAACCCTTATCACAGCGTAGGATATCACTCCGCCTCAGGCACGCAGGACTGCTATGAATGGAAGTTGTTGTCATGTATCCATGACAACGGACTGTTGCAGGCCGTAGAAAGAGACAGCTGATGATTTTACGATGTTAAAAAACGGACTCAAGTAGTTGAATTCCCATGTTTAAGGTTAACTTTCACCTAACAATGGCAGAGGGGACTGAGCGTTGACTTTCAGCTGAAAGACGAGATGTGGTGCTAATTTGGAGCTAACGTCTGGATAGGTGGGACTGTTTTTTTCCACAGTGAGGAGTGACAGCGGGGACAGCCAATCACACGTAAGTTAGCATGAAACTGGTAACCAATCAGGGAGCGATATTTAGGTTAGAGGCGGGACTTCTAGCAGAGACCGACATTTAACCCTTTCTGTGCCATAATCATGGACTAAACATTACAGGCAGCGCTTGTGTTGATAGTGACTACACAGTATTGATAGTGACTACACAGTATTGATAGTGACTACACAGTATTGATAGTGACTACACAGTATTGGTAGTGACTACACAGTATTGGTAGTGACTACACAGTATTGATAGTGACTACACAGTATTGATAGTGACTACACAGTATTGGTAGTGACTACACAGTATTGATAGTGACTACACAGTATTGATAGTGACTACACAGTATTGATAGTGACTACACAGTATTGATAGTGACTACACAGTATTGGTAGTGACTACACAGTATTGGTAGTGACTACACAGTATTGGTAGTGACTACACAGTATTGATGTTGACTACACAGTATTGGTAGTGACTACACAGTATTGGTAGTGACTACACAGTATTGGTAGTGACTACACAGTATTGATAGTGACTACACAGTATTGATGTTGACTACACAGTATTGATAGTGACTACACAGTATTGATGTTGACTACACAGTATTGATAGTGACTACACAGTATTGGTAGTGACTACACAGTATTGGTAGTGACTACACAGTATTGGTAGTGACTACACAGTATTGGTAGTGACTACACAGTATTGGTAGTGACTACACAGTATTGGTAGTGACTACACAGTATTGATAGTGACTACACAGTATTGATAGTGACTACACAGTATTGATAGTGACTACACAGTATTGGTAGTGACTACACAGTATTGGTAGTGACTACACAGTATTGATAGTGACTACACAGTATTGATAGTGACTACACAGTATTGATAGTGACTACACAGTATTGGTAGTGACTACACAGTATTGGTAGTGACTACACAGTATTGGTAGTGACTACACAGTATTGGTAGTGACTACACAGTATTGGTAGTGACTACACAGTATTGATAGTGACTACACAGTATTGATAGTGACTACACAGTATTGATAGTGACTACACAGTATTGATAGTGACTACACAGTATTGGTAGTGACTACACAGTATTGATAGTGACTACACAGTATTGATAGTGACTACACAGTATTGATAGTGACTACACAGTATTGATAGTGACTACACAGTATTGGTAGTGACTACACAGTATTGGTAGTGACTACACAGTATTGGTAGTGACTACACAGTATTGATGTTGACTACACAGTATTGGTAGTGACTACACAGTATTGGTAGTGACTACACAGTATTGATAGTGACTACACAGTATTGATGTTGACTACACAGTATTGATAGTGACTACACAGTATTGATGTTGACTACACAGTATTGATAGTGACTACACAGTATTGGTAGTGACTACACAGTATTGGTAGTGACTACACAGTATTGGTAGTGACTACACAGTATTGGTAGTGACTACACAGTATTGGTAGTGACTACACAGTATTGATAGTGACTACACAGTATTGATAGTGACTACACAGTATTGATAGTGACTACACAGTATTGATAGTGACTACACAGTATTGGTAGTGACTACACAGTATTGGTAGTGACTACACAGTATTGATAGTGACTACACAGTATTGGTAGTGACTACACAGTATTGATAGTGACTACACAGTATTGATAGTGACTACACAGTATTGATAGTGACTACACAGTATTGGTAGTGACTACACAGTATTGATAGTGACTACACAGTATTGATAGTGACTACACAGTATTGATAGTGACTACACAGTATTGATAGTGACTACACAGTATTGATAGTGACTACACAGTATTGATAGTGACTACACAGTATTGGTAGTGACTACACAGTATTGGTGGTGACTACACAGTATTGGTGGTGACTACACAGTATTGGTGGTGACTACACTGTATTGATGGTGACTACACAGTATTGATAGTGACTACACAGTATTGGTAGTGACTACACAGTATTGGTAGTGACTACACAGTATTGGTAGTGACTACACAGTATTGGTAGTGACTACACAGTATTGGTAGTGACTACACAGTATTGGTAGTGACTACACAGTATTGGTAGTGACTACACAGTATTGGTAGTGACTACACAGTATTGATAGTGACTACACAGTATTGGTAGTGACTACACAGTATTGGTAGTGACTACACAGTATTGGTAGTGACTACACAGTATTGATAGTGACTACACAGTATTGATAGTGACTACACAGTATTGATAGTGACTACACAGTATTGGTAGTGACTACACAGTATTGATAGTGACTACACAGTATTGATAGTGACTACACAGTATTGGTAGTGACTACACAGTATTGGTAGTGACTACACAGTATTGGTGGTGACTACACAGTATTGATGGTGACTACACAGTATTGGTAGTGACTACACAGTATTGGTAGTGACTACACAGTATTGGTAGTGACTACACAGTATTGGTAGTGACTACACAGTATTGATAGTGACTACACAGTATTGGTAGTGACTACACAGTATTGGTAGTGACTACACAGTATTGGTAGTGACTACACAGTATTGATAGTGACTACACAGTATTGATAGTGACTACACAGTATTGATAGTGACTACACAGTATTGGTAGTGACTACACAGTATTGATAGTGACTACACAGTATTGATAGTGACTACACAGTATTGATAGTGACTACACAGTATTGGTAGTGACTACACAGTATTGGTAGTGACTACACAGTATTGATAGTGACTACACAGTATTGATAGTGACTACACAGTATTGATAGTGACTACACAGTATTGATAGTGACTACACAGTATTGGTAGTGACTACACAGTATTGGTAGTGACTACACAGTATTGGTAGTGACTACACAGTATTGATAGTGACTACACAGTATTGGTAGTGACTACACAGTATTGGTAGTGACTACACAGTATTGATAGTGACTACACAGTATTGATAGTGACTACACAGTATTGATAGTGACTACACAGTATTGGTAGTGACTACACAGTATTGGTAGTGACTACACAGTATTGATAGTGACTACACAGTATTGATAGTGACTACACAGTATTGATAGTGACTACACAGTATTGGTAGTGACTACACAGTATTGATAGTGACTACACAGTATTGATAGTGACTACACAGTATTGGTAGTGACTACACAGTATTGGTAGTGACTACACAGTATTGGTGGTGACTACACAGTATTGATGGTGACTACACAGTATTGGTAGTGACTACACAGTATTGGTAGTGACTACACAGTATTGGTAGTGACTACACAGTATTGGTAGTGACTACACAGTATTGATAGTGACTACACAGTATTGGTAGTGACTACACAGTATTGGTAGTGACTACACAGTATTGATAGTGACTACACAGTATTGATAGTGACTACACAGTATTGATAGTGACTACACAGTATTGGTAGTGACTACACAGTATTGATAGTGACTACACAGTATTGATAGTGACTACACAGTATTGATAGTGACTACACAGTATTGGTAGTGACTACACAGTATTGGTAGTGACTACACAGTATTGATAGTGACTACACAGTATTGATAGTGACTACACAGTATTGATAGTGACTACACAGTATTGATAGTGACTACACAGTATTGGTAGTGACTACACAGTATTGGTAGTGACTACACAGTATTGGTAGTGACTACACAGTATTGATAGTGACTACACAGTATTGGTAGTGACTACACAGTATTGGTAGTGACTACACAGTATTGATAGTGACTACACAGTATTGATAGTGACTACACAGTATTGATAGTGACTACACAGTATTGGTAGTGACTACACAGTATTGGTAGTGACTACACAGTATTGATAGTGACTACACAGTATTGATAGTGACTACACAGTATTGGTAGTGACTACACAGTATTGGTAGTGACTACACAGTATTGGTAGTGACTACACAGTATTGATAGTGACTACACAGTATTGATAGTGACTACACAGTATTGGTAGTGACTACACAGTATTGATAGTGACTACACAGTATTGGTAGTGACTACACAGTATTGGTAGTGACTACACAGTATTGATAGTGACTACACAGTATTGATAGTGACTACACAGTATTGATAGTGACTACACAGTATTGGTAGTGACTACACAGTATTGATAGTGACTACACAGTATTGATAGTGACTACACAGTATTGATAGTGACTACACAGTATTGGTAGTGACTACACAGTATTGGTAGTGACTACACAGTATTGATAGTGACTACACAGTATTGATAGTGACTACACAGTATTGATAGTGACTACACAGTATTGGTAGTGACTACACAGTATTGGTAGTGACTACACAGTATTGGTAGTGACTACACAGTATTGATAGTGACTACACAGTATTGATAGTGACTACACAGTATTGATAGTGACTACACAGTATTGATAGTGACTACACAGTATTGGTAGTGACTACACAGTATTGATAGTGACTACACAGTATTGATAGTGACTACACAGTATTGATAGTGACTACACAGTATTGGTAGTGACTACACAGTATTGATAGTGACTACACAGTATTGGTAGTGACTACACAGTATTGGTAGTGACTACACAGTATTGGTAGTGACTACACAGTATTGATAGTGACTACACAGTATTGATAGTGACTACACAGTATTGATAGTGACTACACAGTATTGATAGTGACTACACAGTATTGATAGGGACAGTAGGGACTAGTGTCCCGACCCAATTCTACGCCCTTGGGTTGTTCACTTCACTAATACACAAACATGATGGAAGGGACAAGTGGTCAGAGGTGGGTAGTAACGCGCTACATTTACTTGACTAACTTTTGGGATAAATTGTACTTCTAAGAGTAGTTTTTATGCAACATACTTTTACTTGAGTATATTTATAGAGAAGAAACGCTACTTTTACTCCGTTCCATTTATTTACATTCAGCTCGCAACTTTTTTTTTATCGGTCTATTAATGTTTTTTTGGGTTTATGACAGAGCTTGAAAGTAGAATCCAGGCATGTCTGCGTTTCACCAATCACATGCAGTCACTGGTGACCTTGGACCAATCAAACAGAGCCAGGCGGTCACATGACCCGACTTAAACATGTTGAAAAACTTATTGGGGTGTTACCATTTAGTGGTCAATTGTACGGAATATGTACTGTACTGTGCAATCTACTAATACAAGTTTCAATCAATCAATCAAAAGTGTAAAGTAAAAAGACACTTTTTATTTCAACCGTACTTCTCGTCAAAAGCCTAAAGACTGATCGCACAGTTTCTGTCTTCACAATAAAAGCGCCGCTGCGTTAACAAAATAAGAGTCTCTGAAAGCCAGCGCAAACAAGCTAGCAAGATACGGAGTTTGCCGCCAATGTATTTCTTGTAAAGTGTATAAAAACAAATATGGAAGCTGGACAAATAAGATGCCAAAAACCAATGACTTTCATGTGGTATTAGACAGAAAAGAGGAACTTTTTTCTCCTCCATTTGAAAACGTGGACGTCTGATTCCAATCAATGCAAGTCATCAGAATCAGGTAATACACCAACTTATATTCTTGTCTTCATGAAAGATAGGAATCTATATCTTAAACATGCATGTATATTCATTAAAACACCTTTAACATGTCAACAAAAACGGCAAAATAAATAAATATAAATGATATACCGTGTATATATAAATGTATGTATATATATACATAAATGTATATATATATATATATATATATATATATATATATATATATATATATATATATATATAAATGTATGTATATATATGTACATATACACACATATGTACATATACACATATACATATATATATATATATATATATATATATATATATATATATATATATATATGATATGTGTGTGTATGGGTGACGTCATACGCAAATACGGTGTTAGCTTTCACTGTTATGCTGATGACACCCAACTCTACATGCCCCTAAAACTGACCAACATGCCGGACTGTAGTCAGCTGGAGGCGTGTCTTAATGAAATTAAACAATGGATGTCCGCTAATTTTTTGCAACTTAACGCCCAAAAAACGGAAATGCTGATTATCGGTCCTGCTAGACACCGACCTCTATTTAATAATACAACTTTAACATTTGACAACCAAATAATTAAACAAGGCGGCACGGTAAAGAATCTGGGTATTATCTTCCACCAACTCTCTCCTTTGAGTCACACATTAAAAGCGTTACTAAAACGGCCTTCTTTCATCTCCGTAACATCGCTAAAATTCGCTCCATTTTGTCCACTAACGACGCCGAGATCATTATCCATGCGTTTGTTACGTCTCGTCTCGATTACTGTAACGTATTATTTTGGGGTCTCCCCATGTCTAGCATTAAAAGATTACAGTTGGTACAAAATGCGGCTGCTAGACTTTTGACAAGAACAAGAAAGTTTGATCACATTACGCCTGTACTGTATATACCTTTATATACATATATACATACATATATACCTATACTGTATATACCTTTATATACCTATATATACATACATATATACCTATACTGTATATACCTTTATATACATATATACATACATATATACCTATACTGTATATACCTTTATATACATATATACATACATATATACCTATACTGTATATACCTTTATATACATACATACATACATACATATATACCTATACTGTATATACCTTTATATACATATATACATACATATATACCTGGCTCACCTGCACTGGCTTCCTGTGCACTTAAGATGTGACTTTAAGGTTTTACTACTTACGTATAAAATACTACACGGTCTAGCTCCAGCCTATCTTGCCGATTGTATTGTACCATATGTCCCGGCAAGAAATCTGCGTTCAAAAGACTCCGGCTTATTAGTGATTCCTAGAGCTCAAAAAAAGTCTGCGGGCTATAGAGCGTTTTCCGTTCGGGCTCCAGTACTCTGGAATGCCCTCCCGGTAACAGTTCGAGATGCCACCTCAGTAGAAGCATTTAAGTCTCATCTTAAAACTCATCTGTATACTCTAGCCTTTAAATAGACCTCCTTTTTAGACCAGTTGATCTGCCGCTTATTTTCTTTTTTTCTCCTATGTCCCCCCCTCCTTGTGGAGGGGGGGACGTTCAAAGTTTGGTGGACAAACTGAGACAGAAAAAGAAGTGGCATAAAACACGTACTAGAAAGTCGGAGAAAGTTGTACATGTAAACAAACTACGGTGAGTTCAAGGACCGCCAAAATGAGTAGGACAAAACAGCGCTCGCCAAATACTCGAATCAGTGACGCTTTATAGCAAATAGTGAGGTTTGTGTCATGTTTGTCCTCCTGTAGAAACCATATTAAAGCAAAAAATATATATTTCTTTCCCTCATCTGTTTCCATTTTTCATATATTTTTGATAAAGCTCCAGAGAGCCACTAGGGCATGGGTTTCAAACTCTGGCCCGCCGTGCAATTTCATTTGGCCCTTGAGGCAATATCAAATCAACATTAGAGCTGGCCCGCCAGTGCATTCGCCGCTAATACTCATACTTGCCAACTCTCCCGATTTTCCAACCATTCTCCCCAATTTCTCCAGATTTCCACCCGGACAACAATATTGGCGGCGTGCCTGTAAGGCACCGCCTTTAGCTTTGTCTACAATATGTTGTCATGTCCGCTTTTCCTCCATACAAACAGCGTGCGGCCAAGTCACATAATATATGCCACTTATACACACACTTAAGTGAATGCCAGCAAACTTGCTCAACAGCCATACAGGTCAGACTGAGGTGGCCGTATAAACAACTTTAACACTGTTACAAATATGCGCCGCACTGTGAACCCACACCAAACAAGAATGACAAACACATTTGGGGAGAACATCCGCACCGTAACACAACAGAACAAATACCCACAACCCCAGGCAGCACTAACTGTTCCGGAACACTACATAAGCACCCCCCGCTACCACCTAACCCCGCCCCTTATCCCCAACCCCACCCATCTCATTGTTACTTTATTTTAAGATTTTTTAGCCTGTGGAAAAATGTAATGTTGATATTTACCTCAGAAGGCTGCAATTAGAAAAGAGGCATTACATGTTTTATTGAAATTCTATTAATTTTACCATTGATGTTTTTTCATTTTTGGGGGGGGAAATAATTTTGCACTATTAAATTATATAATTATTGCTTGTTCCATATTCAGTGGAGCAAACTGAGCAATAATTAAGGTTTTATTCATGCACTTTCTCTTGCTACTACAAGGCTTGCATGTTTGATTCATTCATTATTGTTATTTTATTTTCAAATGTATTATTCGCCTGTGGAAAAAAGTTTATTTTGATATTTACCTCAGAAGCTGCACATGGAAAAGAGTTATTCAATTTTTATTTGAATTTTATTTGATATACCATTGATACTTTTTTAAATTATTATTATTATTTGAAACTGGATTTTGCATGTCACTAAAGTTATATAAGCCTTGCTTGTTCAATATTTAATGCAAAACTTGTTTGGGTCCCTATTAAAAGGTTCATTTGTTCAACCTTGGCCCGCGGCTTTGTTCAGTTTTAAATGTTGGCCCACTCTGTATTTGAGTTTGACACCCCTGCACTAGGGCGACCCCCGTACTAGAGTGACACTAAGTAAACCTGCACTAGGGCGACCCCCGTACTAGAGTGACACTAACTAAACCTGCACTAGGGCGACCCCCGTACTAGAGTGACACTAAGTAAACCTGCACTAGGGCGACCCCCGTACTAGAGTGACACTAACTAAACCTGCACTAGGGCGACCCCCGTACTAGAGTGACACTAACTAAACCTGCACTAGGGCGCCCCCGTACTAGAGTGACACTAAGTAAACCTGCACTAGGGCGACCCCCGTACTAGAGTGACACTAACTAAACCTGCACTAGGGCGACCCCCGTACTAGAGTGACACTAAGTAAACCTGCACTAGGGCGACCCCCGTACTAGAGTGACACTAACTAAACCTGCACTAGGGCGACCCCCGTACTAGAGTGACACTAAGTAAACCTGCACTAGGGCGACCCCCGTACTAGAGTGACACTAAGTAAACCTGCACTAGGGCGACCCCCGTACTAGAGTGACACTAACTAAACCTGCACTAGGCGACCCCCGTACTAGAGTGACACTAACTAAACCTGCACTAGGGCGACCCCCGTACTAGAGTGACACTAAGTAAACCTGCACTAGGGCGACCCCCGTACTAGAGTGACACTAAGTAAACCTGCACTAGGGGCGACCCCCGTACTAGAGTGACACTAAGTAAACTGCACTAGGGCGACCCCCGTACTAGAGTGACACTAACTAAACCTGCACTAGGGCGACCCCCGTACTAGAGTGACACTAAGTAAACCTGCACTAGGGCGACCCCCGTACTAGAGTGACACTAACTAAACCTGCACTAGGGCGACCCCCGTACTAGAGTGACACTAAGTAAACCTGCACTAGGGCGACCCCCGTACTAGAGTGACACTAACTAAACCTGCACTAGGGCGACCCCCGTACTAGAGTGACACTAAGTAAACCTGCACTAGGGCGACCCCCGTACTAGAGTGACACTAACTAAACCTGCACTAGGGCGACCCCCGTACTAGAGTGACACTAAGTAAACCTGCACTAGGGCGACCCCCGTACTAGAGTGACACTAACTAAACCTGCACTAGGGGCGACCCCCGTACTAGAGTGACACTAAGTAAACCTGCACTAGGGCGACCCCCGTACTAGAGTGACACTAACTAAACCTGCACTAGGGCGACCCCCGTACTAGAGTGACACTAAGTAAACCTGCACTAGGGCGACCCCCGTACTAGAGTGACACTAACTAAACCTGCACTAGGGCGACCCCCGTACTAGAGTGACACTAACTAACCTGCACTAGGGCGACCCCCGTACTAGAGTGACACTAAGTAAACCTGCACTAGGGCGACCCCCGTACTAGAGTGACACTAACTAAACCTGCACTAGGGCGACCCCCGTACTAGAGTGACACTAAGTAAACCTGCACTAGGGCGACCCCCGTACTAGAGTGACACTAACTAAACCTGCACTAGGGCGACCCCGTACTAGAGTGACACTAAGTAAACCTGCACTAGGGCGACCCCCGTACTAGAGTGACACTAACTAAACCTGCACTAGGCGACCCCCGTACTAGAGTGACACTAAGTAAACCTGCACTAGGGCGACCCCCGTACTAGAGTGACACTAACTAAACCTGCACTAGGGCGACCCCCGTACTAGAGTGACACTAACTAAACCTGCACTAGGGCGAACCCCCGTACTAGAGTGACACTAAGTAAACCTGCACTAGGGCGACCCCCGTACTAGAGTGACACTAACTAAACCTGCACCTAGGGCGACCCCCGTACTAGAGTGACACTAACTAAACCTGCACTAGGGCGACCCCCGTACTAGAGTGACACTAAGTAAACCTGCACTAGGGCGACCCCCGTACTAGAGTGACACTAACTAAACCTGCACTAGGGCGACCCCCGTACTAGAGTGACACTAACTAAACCTGCACTAGGGCGACCCCCGTACTAGAGTGACACTAACTAAACCTGCACTAGGGCGACCCCGTACTAGAGTGACACTAACTAAACCTGCACTAGGGCGACCCCCGTACTAGAGTGACACTAAGTAAACCTGCACTAGGGCGACCCCCGTACTAGAGTGACACTAACTAAACCTGCACTAGGGCGACCCCCGTACTAGAGTGACACTAACTAAACCTGCACTAGGGCGACCCCCGTACTAGAGTGACACTAACTAAACCTGCACTAGGGCGACCCCCGTACTAGAGTGACACTAAGTAAACCTGCACTAGGGCGACCCCGTACTAGAGTGACACTAACTAAACCTGCACTAGGGCGACCCCCCGTACTAGAGTGACACTAACGTAAACCTGCACTAGGGCGACCCCCGTACTAGAGTGACACTAAGTAAACCTGCACTAGGGCGACCCCCGTACTAGAGTGACACTAACTAAACCTGCACTAGGGCGACCCCCGTACTAGAGTGACACTAAGTAAACCTGCACTAGGGCGACCCCCGTACTAGAGTGACACTAAGTAAACCTGCACTAGGGCGACCCCGTACTAGAGTGACACTAAGTAAACCTGCACTAGGGGCGACCCCCGTACTAGAGTGACACTAACTAAACCTGCACTAGGGCGACCCCCGTATCTAGAGTGACACTAAGTAAACCTGCACTAGGGCGACCCCCGTACTAGAGTGACACTAACTAAACCTGCACTAGGGGCGACCCCCGTACTAGAGTGACACTAACTAAACCTGCACTAGGGCGACCCCCGTACTAGAGTGACACTAACTAAACCTGCACTAGGGCGACCCCCGTACTAGAGTGACACTAAGTAAACCTGCACTAGGGCGACCCCCGTACTAGAGTGACACTAACCCCTAAACCTGCACTAGGGCGACCCCCGTACTAGAGTGACACTAAGTAAACCTGCACTAGGGGCGACCCCCGTACTAGAGTGACACTAACTAAACCTGCACTAGGGCGACCCCCGTACTAGAGTGACACTAAGTAAACCTGCACTAGGGCGACC
>NC_084633.1:22614322-22664322 GCF_033978795.1 Nerophis ophidion | reverse complement strand
CTATGAGAAACCTTGGAGAGGACTGCATATGTGGGCAACCCCCCAATATCTAAGTTACATTTAAAGCAGTGTGGGTGGCACTGGGAGCAGGTGGGTCAAGTGTCTTACCTAAGGACACAACAGCATTAACTAGGATGGCAGAAGCGGGGATCGAACCTGGAACCCTCAAGTTGCTGGCACGGCCACCAAAGCTATACCGCTATACTTAAAGGGGAACATTATCAGCAGACCTATGTAAGCGTCAATATATACCTTGATGGTGCAGAAAAAAGACCATCTATTTTTTTAACCGATTTCCGAACTCTAAATGGGTGAATTTTGGCGAATTAAACGCCTTGCTGTTTATCGCTCTGGAGGCGATGACGTCAGAAAGTGACGTCGCCAAGGTAACACACCCGCCATTTTCATTTTCAACACATTACAAACACCGGGTCTCAGCTCTGTTATTTTCCGTTTTTTCGACTATTTTTGGAACCTTGGAGACATCATGCCTGGTGGGTGTGTTGTCGGAGGGTGTAACAACACTAACAGGGAGGGATTCAAGTTGCACCACTGGCAAGAAATCTGCCGCCAGACCCCCATTGAATGTACCAGAGTGTCTCCACATTTGACCGGCGATGCTAAGACAGACATGGCACAGAGATGTATGGATAACCTGCAGATGCATTTGCAACCATTAAGTCAACCAAATCACAAAGGTGAGTTTTGTTGATGTTGTTGACTTATGTGCTAATCAGAAATATTTGGTCGCGGCGTGACTGCCAGCTAATTGATGCTAACATGCAACGCTAATCGACGCTAACACGCTATTTACCGGCGGTGCTAAAGCAGACATGGCACAGAGATGTATGGATAACCTGCAGATGCATTTGTAACGATAAAGTCACAATAATCACAAAGGTGAGTTTTGTTGATGTTGTTGACTTATGTGCTAATCAGAAATATTTGGTCGCGGCGTGACTGCCAGCTAATTGATGCTAACATGCTATGCTAATCGATGCTAACATGCTATTTACCGGCGGTGCTAAAGCAGACATGGCACAGAGATGTATGTGTTACGATTTGGTGGGCGCATTGCAATGCGCGGAGGTGTCGGCCCCAAGATGCCAAAGACGGGAGCAAGCAGGAGTGAAGGTAGGAGCAAGTTTAATTATAAAATACAACAAAAGAACACTTGTACAACGCGGAATGAAAAGGTGTGCCAACGCACGGAAAGCTAAATGGTAAAGGTAGCTAGGGTAGAGTTCATAAGTCCATATGGAGGCGCGAGCTAAGAATTAGCAGGCTAAGTGCAAAAGGGAAAACCACACCTAACTGTTGCATAAAGCAAACGAAACAGCCCGCAGGAACTTAGGTAGCAGGTGGTCTTAAATACAACACAAATAATTCAAAACAGGTGTGCGTAGTGAGTCCGTGCAGGAGGCGTAATTAGGTTGCCATGGTGACAATACAAAACAAGGAAGTGTTAGCAACGGGATCGGCAGAGTCCTAAACATGATCAAAACATAGGACAATACAAAAAGGACATAAACATGCTAGAGATGTGTGATCCGGAAGCCGGATCACAACAGTATGGACAACCTGCAGATGCATTTGCAACTATATTACGTTTCCTTCCACCCACATTTAATGCGAAACAAACACTTACCAATCGATGGATTTAAGTTGCTCCAGTGTCACAAGATGCGAAAGTCCTGATCATTTGGTCCGCACATTTTACCGGCGATGCTAACGCAGCTATTCGGCCATGCTATGGCTATGAATAGCGTCAATAGCTATTCGCTCAATAGCTTCAGTTTCTTCTTCAATATTTTCACACTCCAACCATCTGTTTCAATACATGCGTAATCTGTTGAATCGCTTAAGTCGCTGAAATCCGAGTTTGAATCCGAGCTAATGTCGCTATATCTTGCTGTGGTATTCCCATTGTTTGTTTACATTGGCAGCACTGTGTGACGTCACAGGGAAATGAACAGTGTCTTCGCAGAGAGCGAAAATAAGGCACTTTAAAGCTAGGGATATTCCGAGACCGGTAAATTTTTTGGAACTGATATTTAATGTTTTTAACCCTTTTGAAATTGTGATAATGTTCCCCTTTAAAGTGCCCTCTTTGGGGATTGTAATAGAGATCCATCTGGATTCATCAACTTCCTTCTAAACATTTCTTCACAAAAAAATTAAATCTTTAACATCAATATTTATGGAACATGTCCACAAAAAATGTAGCTGTCAACACTGAATATTGCATTGTTGTATTTCTTTTTACACTTTATGAACTTACATTCATATTTTGTTGAAGTATTATTCAATAAATTTAATTTATAAAGGATTTTTGAATTGTTGCTATTTTTAGAATATTTAAACAAAATCTCACGTTGGCATACCTTTGTCACGCCTATGGTTCATGTTTTGTTTTGGTCATGCTATGTTTAGTTTTTTTGGACATTTAGTTCTGTTTTGCATTTCCTTGTTTGTCTTTTTACCATGCCAACTGATTTAGTTTTCATCTGTCATGTCTGATCATGAGTCTTGTCTGGTCGTACTACCCTGAGCATCCCCAGTCTCATCTCTTCTAAAAGCTAAGCAGTGTCCGGCCTGGTTAGTACTTGGATGGGAGACTGCCTAGGAATACCAGCTGCTTTTGACCTTTGGACTCTAGGTTCCTTTTTTTTTTTGTCACTCCCTGTTTTGGTACCATGACGACCAATCAGTCCACCTGTCTTGTCTCACACTTGTTTTCACTTATCATGTTCACTATTTAAGCCACAGTTACCAGGTAGTCAGTCTGGCAACATCACCTCATTCACGCCCTCGATTATCTGCTTCGTGTCTTGCAATGCTGTCCATTTTGTCCACGTAAGATTTTGTTATTCATGCCACTGCGCAAGTGTTTTTGTTTCATGTTTGTAGTTTAAAGCCTTAGTGCTAGTCTTTTGTTTCATAGCCCAGTTTTTTGTACCACCATTGTTGGTTCCTGTTTTTAGTTTTAGTGTTAAAATAAAGATGTCTTTACCTTCACGCAGTTTCTACTCCATTCGCTTCGCACCTCGGGAAAACAACCCAAGACCAAGTCCAAGCCTGACATCCTTCAAGTACCCCCAAGGGTACGCGTACCCCCATTTGAGAACCACTGTCCTAAACCAAACATGCAATATGTCTAATACTGCCTACATCAATGTATCTCTGTGAGTTTTCCATCCATCCATCCATCTCCTTCCGCTTATCCGAGGTCGGGTCGCGGGGGCAACAGCCTAAGCAGGGAAACCCAGACTTCCCTCTCCCCAGCCACTTCGTCTAGCTCTTCCCGGGGGATCCCGAGGCGTTCCCAGGCCAGCCGGGAGACATAGTTTTCCCAACGTGTCCTGGGTCTTCCCCGTGGCCTCCTACCGGTTGGACGCGCCCTAAACAGCTCCCTAGGGAGGCGTTCGGGTGGCATCCTGACCAGATGCCCGAACCACCTCATCTGGCTCCTCTCCATGTGGAGGAGCAGCGGCTTTACTTTGAGTTCCTCCCGGATGGCAGAGCTTCTCACCCTATCTCTAAGGGAGAGACCCAAACTCATTTGGGCCGCTTGTACCCGTGATCTTATCCTTTCGGTCATGACCCAAAGCTCATGACCATAGGTGAGGATGGGAACGTAGATCGACCGGTAAATTGAGAGCTTTGCCTTCCGGCTCAGCTCCTTCTTCACCACAACAGATCGGTACAACGTCCGCATTACTGAAGACGCCGCACCGATCCGCCTGTCGATCTCACCATCCACTCTTCCCTCACTCGTGAACAAGACTCCTAGGTACTTGAACTCCTCCACTTGGGGCAGGGTCTCCTCCCCAACCCGGAGATGGCATTCCACCCTTTTCCGGGAGAGAACCATGGACTCGGACTTGGAGGTGCTGATTCTCATTCCTGTCGCTTCACACTCAGCTGCGAACCGATCCAGTGAGAGCTGAAGATCCTGGCCAGATGAAGCCATCAGGACCACATCATCTGCAAAAAGCAGAGACCTAATCCTGCGGTCACCAAACCAGAACCCCTCAACGCCTTGACTGCGCCTAGAAATTCTGTCCATAAAAGTTCTTAACAGAATGGGTGACAAAGGACAGCCTTGGCGGAGTCCAACCCTCACTGGAAACGTGTCCGACTTACTGCTGGCAATGTGGACCAAGCTCTGACACTGATCATACAGGGAGTGGACTATGTTCTGACACTGATCATACAGGGAGTGGACTATATTCTGACACTGATCATACAGGGAGTGGACTATGTTCTGACACTGATCATACAGGGAGTGGACTATGTTCTGACACTGATCATACAGGGAGTGGACTATGTTCTGACACTGATCATACAGGGAGTGGACTATGTTCTGACACTGATCATACAGGGAGTGGACTATGTTCTGGCACTGATCATACAGGGAGTGGACTATGTTCTGACACTGATCATACAGGGAGTGGACTATGTTCTGACACTGATCATACAGGGAGTGGACTATGTTCTGACACTGATCATACAGGGAGTGGACTATGTTCTGACACTGATCATACAGGGAGTGGACTATGTTCTGACACTGATCATACAGGGAGTGGACTATGTTCTGACACTGATCATACAGGGAGTGGACTATGTTCTGACACTGATCATACCTGGAGTGGACTATGTTCTGACACTGATCATACCTGGAGTGGACTATGTTCTGACACTGATCATACAGGGAGTGGACTATGTTCTGACACTGATCATACAGGGAGTGGACTATGTTCTGACACTGATCACACAGGGAGTGGACTATGTTCTGACACTGATCATACAGGGAGTGGACTATGTTCTGACACTGATCATACAGGGAGTGGACTATGTTCTGACACTGATCATACAGGGAGTGGACTATGTTCTGACACTGATCATACAGGGAGTGGACTATGTTCTGACACTGATCATACAGGGAGTGGACTATGTTCTGACACTGATCATACAGGGAGTGGACTATGTTCTGACACTGATCATACAGGGAGTGGACTATGTTCTGACACTGATCATACAGGGAGTGGACTATGTTCTGACACTGATCATACAGGGAGTGGACTATGTTCTGACACTGATCATACAGGGAGTGGACTATGTTCTGACACTGATCATACAGGGAGTGGACTATGTTCTGACACTGATCATACAGGGAGTGGACTATGTTCTGACACTGATCATACAGGGAGTGGACTATGTTCTGACACTGATCACACAGGGAGTGGACTATGTTCTGACACTGATCATACAGGGAGTGGACTATGTTCTGACACTGATCATACAGGGAGTGGACTATGTTCTGACACTGATCATACAGGGAGTGGACTATGTTCTGACACTGATCATACAGGGAGTGGACTATGTTCTGACACTGATCATACAGGGAGTGGACTATGTTCTGACACTGATCATACAGGGAGTGGACTATGTTCTGACACTGATCATACAGGGAGTGGACTATGTTCTGACACTGATCATACAGGGAGTGGACTATGTTCTGACACTGATCATACAGGGAGTGGACTATGTTCTGACACTGATCATACAGGGAGTGGACTATGTTCTGACACTGATCATACAGGGAGTGGACTATGTTCTGGCACTGATCATACAGGGAGTGGACTATGTTCTGACACTGATCATACAGGGAGTGGACTATGTTCTGACACTGATCATACAGGGAGTGGACTATGTTCTGACACTGATCATACAGGGAGTGGACTATGTTCTGACACTGATCATACAGGGAGTGGACTATGTTCTGACACTGATCATACAGGGAGTGGACTATGTTCTGACACTGATCATACAGGGAGTGGACTATGTTCTGACACTGATCATACAGGGAGTGGACTATGTTCTGACACTGATCATACAGGGAGTGGACTATGTTCTGACACTGATCATACAGGGAGTGGACTATGTTCTGACACTGATCATACAGGGAGTGGACTATGTTCTGACACTGATCGTACAGGGAGTGGACTATGTTCTGACACTGATCATACAGGGAGTGGACTATGTTCTGACACTGATCATACAGGGAGTGGACTATGTTCTGACACTGATCATACAGGGAGTGGACCATGTTCTGACACTGATCATACAGGGAGTGGACTATGTTCTGACACTGATCATACAGGGAGTGGACTATGTTCTGACACTGATCATACAGGGAGTGGACTATGTTCTGACACTGATCATACAGGGAGTGGACTATGTTCTGACACTGATCATACAGGGAGCGGACTATGTTCTGACACTGATCGTACAGGGAGCGGACCGCCACAATAAGACAGTCTGATACCCCATACTCTCTGAGCACTCCCCACAGGACTTCCCGAGGGACACGGTCCAATGCCTTCTCCAAGTCCACAAAGCACATGTAGACTGGTTGGGCAAACTCCCATGCACCCTCAAGAACCCTGCCCAGAGTATAGAGCTGGTCCACAGTTCCACCACCAGGACGAAAACCACACTGTTCCTCCTAAATCCGAGGTTGGACTATCCGACGTAGCCTCCTCTCCAGTACACCTGAATAAACCTTACCGGGAAGGCTGAGGAGTGTGATCCCACCATAGTTGGAACACACCCTCCTTAAAGAGAGGGACCACCACCCCGGTCTGCCAACCCAGAGGTACCGCCCCCGATGTCCACGCGATGCTGCAGAGTCTTGTCAACCAAGACAGTCCCACAGAAACATGTACTTTTGGAAGGTTTGCAAACACAAAAATATATATTTTTAGTCAATATGACAGTAATGTTCTTAGAATCCTGAGAAAATGTATCTTTGTGAGTTTTACTAGAACCATGTGCTTTTGTAAGGCAAAATGAGGAAAATATATGACTTTTAAAACGTCAATAAATATTCCATTTTACATAACAGGGGAGCTTTAAAATAATGTTGTCCAGGCAGCCATGCAGGACTTTGAAAGCCAAGGTAAACAAGCAGGCAAAGAGGCAATGTAGCCACAGAGGGAAATGTGTGGGTTTTTTTTACGGTGAGAGACTTAGAGATTTGTCTGTTTTGTGGACTGGGAAGATTTAATCAAGTTCACATGGAAGCGGTGAACCAGAGGAGCCCATGACTTGTATGCAGGAGCCAGAGGGATGAAGAGGAGGAAGAAGCTCAGGTGGCACTGCTCACTCTGCTGCCTTTTTGCAAGCCAAGCCCAACGCAGGGAAATCAGCTGCTTTTACAACTAAACTACAGGACACAAAAACATGTAAATACACACTGGTACCTCATTCTTCATAAGTACCTCATTCTGCAAAAGAGATGTCCTTCCTTGATGGTCCGTAGAACCCGCACGACGACGCAAGAGTCGTCCACAGTATGATTCGGTTTTCAAAGAATAATTTCCCCAAACATTTGCCAGGGTTTCCCAAAACCGTCTCGGTAAGACGCGTAGCTGGTCCATATGCCCACGTACAGTCGTGGTCAAAAGTTTACATACACGTGTAAAGAACATGATGTCATGGCTGTCTTGAGTTTCCAATCATTCCTACAACTCTGATTTTTTTGTGATAGAGTGATTGGAGCACATAAACAAAAAACATTCATGAAGTTTGGTTCTTGAATGAATTTATTATGGCTCTACTGAAAATGTGAGCAAATGTGCTGGGTCAAAAGTATACATACAGCAATGTTTATATTTGGTTACGCCCAACCCAAGATGGCGGCAAGGAGGCGGAGGATGCGAGCAAGAGGCGAGGCGGGGCGTGCCGGGAGCGACGCCACAATCAAGTTCAGGTGCGTGGATCGCACACCGGACACAGTTAAAATTTCTCCTAACTATGTATAAAAGGGGAGAAGGAGGGGAGAACGAGGCAGAAGGATTAGGAGAGCCGGCAGCAGCGACCGAGCAGCGAGAGAGAGCAAGACGGCGACGACGAAAGCGACCAAAGAGCGAACAGCAGAGGAGGAGCTGGAAAGCAACCCGGCAAGAGACAGCTTTATTGAAAAATAAACAGGAGTCAAACCTGCAAAAGAGATGTCCTTCCTTGATGGTCCGTAGAACCCGCACAATGACGGCAAGAGTCGTCCACAGTATGATTCGGTTTTCAAAGAATAATTTCCCCAAACATTTGCCAGGGTTTCCGAGTACCGTCTCGGTAAGACGCGTAGCTGCTCCATATGCCCACGTACAGTCGTGGTCAAAAGTTTACATACACGTGTAAAGAACATGATGTCATGGCTGTCTTGAGTTTCCAATCATTCCTACAACTCTGATTTTTTTGTGATAGAGTGATTGGAGCACATAAACAAAAAACATTCATGAAGTTTGGTTCTTGAATGAATTTATTATGGCTCTACTGAAAATGTGAGCAAATGTGCTGGGTCAAAAGTATACGTGCTCTTCATATTATTAGAATATCATGAAAAAGTTGATTTATCTCAGTAATTATATTCAGAATGTGAAACTTACATATTATATCAATTCATTACACACATAGTGATATATTTGAAATGATTAGTACTGACAATTACTGAAAATGCCAAATTCAGTATCTCAGAAAAGGAGATTATTAGTTACGACTAGTACCAAAAAATATTTTTTGGAAATGTGGGCCAAGTGAAAAGTATGAAGATGTAAAGTTTCAGCATGTACGGCAATCAATACTTAGTTGCAGCTCCTTTTGCCTGAATTGCTGCAGCAATACATGGAGTCCAGCAGTCTGTTGCACCCTCAGGTGTTATGAGAGCCCAGCTTGCTTTAATAGTGGCCTTCAGCTCTTCAGCATTGTTGCATCTTCCCCTTCACAATACCACACAGCTTTTCTATGGGGTTAAGGTCAGGTGAGTTTGCAGGCCAATCAAGAACAGGGATACCATGGTCCTTAAAGCAGGTCCTGGTAGACTTGGCACTGTGTGCAGGTGCCAAGTCATGTTGGAAAATGAAATCTTCACCTCCATAAAATTGGTCGGCGGCAGGCAGCATAAAACTTCCTGGTAGACTGCTGCATTGACCCTAGACCTCAGGAAACCCAGTGGACCAACACCAGCAGATGACATGGCACCCCAGACCATTACCCATTGTGGACCTTAGACACTGGACTTCAGGCAACAGGGATTCTGTGCCTCTCCTGTCTTCCTCCAGACTCTGGGACCTTGATTTCCAAAGGAGATACAAAATGTACTTTCATCTGAAAACATAAGTTTGGACCACTCAGCAGCAGTGCAGTCCTTTTTGTCTTGAGCCCAGGCGAGACGCTTTTGACGTTGTCTCTTATTCAAGAGTGGCTTTACACAAGGAATGCGACAGCTGAAGCCCATATCTTGCATACGTCGGTGCGTGGTGGTTCTTGAAGCACTGACTCCAGCTGCAGTCCACTCTTTGTGGATCTCCCCCACATTTTTGAATGGGTTTTGTTTGACAATCCTCTCCAGGGCGCGGTTATCCCTCTTGCTTGTACACTTTTTTTCTAGCACATCTTTGTCTTCCCTTGGCCTCTCTATTAATGTGCTTGGACACAGAGCTCTGGGAACATCCAACCTCTTTGTGTCTTGCCCTCCTTCTTGAAAGTATCAATGCTCATCTTTTGGACAGTTGTCAAGTCAGCAGTCTTCCCCATGATTGGGTGTCATACACAATCAAAACCAGACTTTTCCAGGTGTTTTGAGGGAGCTAGGTAATTAGAGTGTGGCACCAGGTGTCTTCAATATCTGACCTTTTCACCATATTCTAATTTTCTGAGATGTTGAATTTAGGGTTTTCATTGGTTGTCAGCTATAATCATCTCCTTTTTGGCCAAAAAACACTTGAAATGTATCAGTCTGTTTGGAATGAATGTATACATTCTACAAGTTTGACTTTCTAAATGGAATTAATGAAATAAATCAACTTTTTCATGTTGTTCTAATAATATGACCAGCACCTGTACAGCAATGTTGATATTTGCTAACGCCCGACCTAATCCTTCCATTGCGACAAACCCTTGAGTGGCTGCCATTGTCTTACCAATTTGAGGATACACCAGAACAATGTCCAGCCCAATCAGCAGGTGCCCCGCAATCTCGGTTCCAAATAGGTCGATGTCTTCCACGTCCTCGATGGGAAGGACTGAGAGGCACATGATTCTCCATTTGTCCCAGGAATCTCTCATGTTCCATCAGGGCAGCCGGGCTACCTAGAACCTCTTTTCCTCGTCGAAAAGATTTTGTCAATAGAGTCGAGAGTCCAGCTGACCATTTCCATGTATGATGTTTACATTTGGAGGACAGCGCAAAGAAAGAGGCTTCAAAAAAGTGTAGACAAGACAAAAGAAAGAGAGAAAGCAGGGAGAAGAAGGGAGCGGGAAAAAAATGTGACCGCCCTCGCCAGAAAAAAAATTAAAAGTGTATGTAAACTTTTGACCACGACTGTATCATACCTGCCCAAATTGTGTCCATGCACTTCATTATCGAGCATGACTGTGAAATAAGCCGACAGGGGGGGCCAAAGAAAGATGCGAGTGCCAGCACTTGGACAAAGAAGGTGCAAAAACACTATTGAATTTAAGAAGGAACTAGCAAAGTTTGCCTTAAAACCCGGTGCGCCTAATGAACGGAATAATTCTGTTTGTGCTTACCGACCTCCAAGCAATTGTATTTGGTACATGGTGCAATGATCAGTGTGACCACTAGATGGGAGTCACACATAAGAGATATGTGTAGACTGAAATATGATGGCAATATGTCTCAAGTAAACAACACCAACATGTTATATGTTCCATTGAAAATATAGAACGTTACACACCGCGCTTAACAATCAAAATGTTTTAGTAGGACTTTGATAAACTAAGAAGCCACACTGCTTGATGGATTGTACTGTCCTTCAACATAGGAGTATTATTATGCTGTGTATAAGGTAAGACATTATCTTTTCTTACCTTCTGGTACCTGCTGATCTGTTTTTGGGATCTGCATACATTCTGAAAAATTGCGCGCCTCCGCCTTTATAGTCTGTACCGACAACGGAACGGTAGGCTTCTTCTCTTTCAGTATCTTCTTGTTATGTGACACTCATCCTCCACTCTTGCCATTACTAATATAAAGTAGTGTAAAGTTCTTACTTATATCTGTCAGTAAACTCGCCATGAAAGCACTAAAACATACCGGTGTAGTGACTTTACATTATACACCCAAGGAACTTTAGTTATTAGAGAGTTACCTTCTGGCAAATACTGATCTATATTTGGGATCTGCAGAAGTCCTGAAAATTTGCGAGAGTCCGCCTTTGTAGTCCGTGTGGACTCCGTAGTCGATAAGCTTCTTCTTTTTCTCGATCTTCTTATGTGACATTCATCCTCCACTTTTGCCATTTCTATATAAAGTAGTGTAAAGTTCTTACTTATATCTGTCAGTATGCTCGCCATGAAAGCGCTAAAATATACCGGTGTAGTGACTTTACATTATTCATCCAAGGAACTTTAGTTATTAGAGAGTTACCTTCTGTTACCTACTGATCTATATTTGGGATCTGCAGAAGTCCTGAAAATTTGCGCGAGTCCGCCTTTGTATTCCTTGTAGACTCCGTAGTCGATAAGCTTCTTCTTTTTCTCCATCTTCTTATGTGGCATTTATCCTCCACTTTTGCCATCACTAATATAAAGTAGTGTAAAGTTCTTACTTATATCTGTCAGTAAACTCGCCATGAAAGCTCTAAAACATACCGGTGTAGTGACTTTACATTATTCACCCAAGGAACTTTAGTTATTAGAGCGTTACCTTCTGGTACCTACTGATATATATTTGGGAACTGCAGAAGTCCTGATAATTTGCGCACATCTGCCTTTGTAGTCTGTGTCGACACCGTAGTCGATAAGCTTCTTCTTTTTCTCGATCATCTTGTTATGTGGCATTCATCCTCTGTTGTTGCTATTTCTAATATAAAGTAGTGTAAAGTTCTTACTTATATCTGTCAGTAAACTCGCCATGAAAGCACTAAAACATACCGGTGTAGTGACTTTACATTATTCACCCAAGGAACTTTAGTTATTAGAGCGTTACCTTCTGGCAAATACTGATCTATATTTGGGATCTTTAGAAGTCCTGAAATTTGCACGAGTCCGCCTTTGTAGTCCGTGTCGACACCGTAGTCCCCAACCTTTTTGTATCCGCGGACCGGTCAACGCTTAATAATTTGTCCCGCGGCCCGGGGGTGGGGGGGGCGAGGGGGGGTTTGGGGATTTTTTTTTCTTTCTTTGTCGTGAAAAAGGAACGTTTTTGTCATGAAAAAGGGAGTTTTTTTATGGTTGGTGCACTAATTGTAAGTGTATGTTGTGTTTTCTATGTTGATTTAATTAAAAAAAAAATTAATTTTTATTTTTATTTTTATTTTTTTTTTAAATAAAAATTAATAAAAAATTATTCTGCGGCCCGGTACCAATGCGGCCCGGTGGTTGGGAACCACTGCCGTAGTCGATAAGCTTCTTCTTTTTCTCTATCTTCTTATGTGGCATTTATCCTCCACTGTTGCCATTTTTAATATAAAGTAGTGTAAAGTTCTTACTTTTATCTGTCAATAAACTCGCCATGAAAGTGCTAAAACATACCGGTGTAGTGACTTTACATTATTCACCCGATGAACATTGGAAAAAAAAAGAGGAACATTTCCATCAGCACAAGGTGCTGCCACGCAAATCCCGAACACATTTTTTGTCGTGAGTTTACATTTTTCACCCAAGGAACTTTAGTCATAAGAGAGTTCTGGTTGCACGCTTTTTCACGGGAAACGTTCCCAAACTTGTGATTGTTTCCGGATGAGGAGATGCTACTCCATTATTGATTGAGGCAAAAAATATTTTTCACCAAATTAGGTGAAATGATATAATTTCCCACGGCACACCAAACAATATCTCGCGGTACAGAGGTTGAAAAACACTGATCGAAATTAACTAATATGGTCCCTAACTCACACGGCAACCTCGGATGTGTTGTTAAAACCAATCGTTACACCCCCCCCCCCCAACCCCCCAAAATAGTTAAACATAAAACCATAATTTTGACTGCTGTGAATGCAACATCTCTTCCAAAGCTGACTTAGAAGAATCTCTCATGCGAGCTGGAAATGATTCCACTAGTCAATCATAAACAGTAAACGTTCTGCTGTGTGTGTTTTTCCCGTTTGAGAAGCGCTCAGCACCGCATCAATCACTCTCCCCTTATTTCTGTGTGTGTGTGTGTGTGTGTGTGTGTGTGTGTGTGTGTGTGTGACAGGCGGAGAGGGGTTATACCCGTGACCCAGCTGTCATTTTCTTAACTTCCCTAAGGCTTATATAACGCTGCACTGTTCCCAATCCAGGTGCTGCTTTTTGATTGACAGCCAAATTTGAAGATGTTGACACACACACACACACACACACACACACACACACACAATCTTGTATTTCCTACCTTCTTGAGACCTTTGTAATTGTTTTTTTTTTGTTGTTGTTTTTTTTAATTGGCCCTGCGATGAGCTGGCGACTTGTCCAGGGTGTGCACCGCCTTCCGCCCGATTGTAGCTGAGATAGGCACCTGCGTCCCCCGTGACCCCAAATGAAATAAACGGTAGAAAATGGATGGATGGATGGTTTTTAATCTTCATTATTTACTTTATGTCCACACACTTATTTCATATGTTGACCAGAGGGGGAGCACTTTTTAAAACCCCCACATGGTCAATTTGAAAAATACCTCCTTTTTGGGACCACCTTCATTTTTCTTTTTCATTCATCTTCAAGAAATTACAGTATGTCTGTCTATATATATATATATATATATATATATATATTTTTTTTTTTTTTAAATACGTTTTGGCCAAAGGAGGCGCATTTCAATTTCTTACACACACTTGTTATTTCATATGTTGACCAGAGGGGGAGCACTTTTTTAAAACCGCCACACGGTCAATTTGAATAAGTCCCTTCTTTCTTTTTCATCCTCATTTTGATAGATTTCACCACCAAATGAGATCACTATTTTTTGTTTTTTGTACATGTGCTTAAGGCCGAAGACTAAGGAGTCCCGGACCACAGATGGCCCTTGTGCCGCACTTTGGGCCACACAGCTATAGAAGCTAACTGTTAATGTCCACTATGGTCTTAGTAGCGTAGTGTATTTGTTCATCTTCTGGTCACATATGGGACGCGCTTTGACTTACGTTAGCACTGGAAGTCATAAAATGCAGCTGAGATAGGCTCCAGCACCCCCAAAAAGGAACAAACGGTAGAAAATAGATAGATGGATGGAATATGGAAGTCCTTCTTTAGCTTGTTTTATCATATTTTGTTGCCTTTACACCTGTCAATGTTTACTTTGGTATGAACATTAAAGTCCTACTGAAAGCCACTACTAGCCACCACGCAGTCTGATAGTTTATATATCAATGATGAAATATTAACATTGCAACACATGACAATACGGCCGCTTTACTTTACTAAATTGCAATTTTAAATTTCGCTCCGAAATATCCTGCTAAAACGTCGCGGTATGATGACTCGTGCGCGTGATGTCACACATTGTAGAGGACATTTTGTTTCAGCTATAAGTCATCTGCTTTAATTGCATAATTCCACAGTATTCTGGACATCTGTGTTGCTGAATCTTTTGCAATTTGTTCAATAAATAATGGAGACATCAAAGAAGAAAGCTGTAGGTGGGAAGCGGTGTATTGCGGCCGCCTTTAGCAACACAAACACAGTCTGTGTTTCATTGTTTACATTCCCGAAAGATGACGGTGAAGCTTTACTATGGAACAGAGCGGTCGAACAAACATGGTTCCTTACCACATGTCAACCGGCAGGTTTCGGTGAGAAAATTATGGTAATAAGTCGGCTCTTACCGTAAACACAAGCGGAGCTTGCGTCGTTCCTCGTGCACCTGTCAAAGAGGCAGCTGCGGACTTTCACGCCTCCTCCGACCGGCCGCCCCCGAACGTGGGATGCTTCCACCGTGGAGGGGGAAAAAAAGCTCAGCCCGACCCCACCGGCTGCCTTCGCTTCACCTCGTCGAGAAACGTGGCTTCCCTCAGAGACACTGGCGGTCACCACACCCGTGGCCACACCCCTCCGACTTACAGGTACGACTATATAATCCCACTAAAACACTAGTAACACAATAAGCAGATAAGAGATTTTCCAGAAATATCCTCAGCCTTCCCGGTAAGGTTTATTCAGGTGTACTGGAGAGGAGACTACGCCGGATAGTCCAACCTCGGATTCAGGAGGAACAGTGTGGTTTTCATCATGGTGGTGGAACTGTGGACCAGCTCTATACTCTGGGCAGGGTTCTTGAGGGTGCATGGGAGTTTGCCCAACCAGTCTACATGTGCTTTGTGGACTTGGAGAAGGCATTGGACCGTGTCCCTCGGGAAGTCCTGTGGGGAGTGCTCAGAGAGTATGGGGTATCGGACTGTCTGATTGTGGCGGTCCACTCCCTGTATGATCAGTGTCAGAACATAGTCCACTCCCTGTATGATCAGTGTCAGAACATAGTCCACTCCCTGTATGATCAGTGTCAGAACATAGTCCACTCCCTGTATGATCAGTGTCAGAACATAGTCCGCTCCCTGTATGATCAGTGTCAGAACATAGTCCACTCCCTGTATGATCAGTGTCAGAACATAGTCCACTCCCTGTATGATCAGTGTCAGAACATAGTCCTCTCCCTGTATGATCAGTGTCAGAACATAGTCCACTCCCTGTATGATCAGTGTCAGAACATAGTCCACTCCCTGTATGATCAGTGTCAGAAGATAGTCCTCTCCCTGTATGATCAGTGTCAGTACATAGTCCACTCCCTGTATGATCAGTGTCAGAACATAGTCCACTCCCTGTATGATCAGTGTCAGAACATAGTCCTCTCCCTGTATGATCAGTGTCAGTACATAGTCCACTCCCTGTATGATCAGTGTCAGAACATAGTCCACTCCCTGTATGATCAGTGTCAGAACTTGGTCCACATTGCCGGCAGTAAGTCGAACACGTTTCCAGTGAGGGTTGGACTCCGCCAAGGCTGTCCTTTGTCACCCATTCTGTTCATAACTTTTATGGACAGAATTTCTAGGCGCAGTCAAGGCGTTGAGGGGTTCCGGTTTGGTGACCGCAGGATTAGGTCTCTGCTTTTTGCAGATGATGTGGTCCTGATGGCTTCATCTGGCCGGGATCTTCAGCTCTCACTGGATCGGTTCGCAGCCGAGTGTGAAGCAACCGGAATGAGAATCAGCACCTCCAAGTCCGAGTCCATGGTTCTCGCCCGGAAAAGGGTGGAATGCCATCTCCGGGTTGGGGAGGAGACCCTGCCCCAAGTGGAAGAGTTCAAGTACCTAGGAGTCTTGTTCACGGGAGAGTGGATGGTGAGATCGACAGGTGGATCGGTGCGGCGTCTTCAGTAATGCGGACGTTGTACCGATCCGTTGTGGTGAAGAAGGAGCTGAGCCGGAAGGCAAAGCTCTCAATTTACCGGTCGATCTACGTTCCCATCCTCACCTATGGTCATGAGCTTTGGGTCATGACCAAAAGGACAAGATCACGGGTACAAGCGGCCCAAATGAGTTTCCTCCGCCGGGTGGCGGGTCTCTCCCTTAGAGATAGGGTGAGAAGCTCTGCCATCCGGGAGGAACTCAAAGTAAAGCCACTGCTCCTCCACATGGAGAGGAGCCAGATGAGGTGGTTCGGGCATCTGGTCAGGATGCCACCCGAACGCGTGTTTAGGGCACGTCCAACCGGTAGGAGGCCACGGGGAAGACCCAGGACACGTTGGGAAGACTATGTCTCCCGGCTGGCCTGGGAACGCCTCGGGATCCCCCGGGAAGAGCTAGACGAAGTGGCTGGGGAGAGGGAAGTCTGGGCTTCCCTGCTTAGGCTGTTGCCCCCCGCGACCCAACTTCGGATAAGCGGAAGAAGATGGATGGATGGATGGATCCTAGTAAATGTGTCTAATAATATCTGAACCGCTCCCACTGCCCTGTCTTTTTTTTTCTTCTAGTCCTTCACTCTCACTTTCCTCATCCACGAAACTTTCATCCTCGCTCAAATTAATGGGGAAATCGTTGCTTTCTCGGTCCGAATCGCTCTGGCTGCTGGTGGCCATGATTGTAAACAATGTTCAGATGTGAGGAGCTCCACAACCCGTGACGTCACGCGCACATCGTCTGCTACTTCCGGTACAGGCAAGGCTTTTTTATTAGCGACCAAAAGTTGCCAACTTTATCGTCTATGTTCTCTACTAAATCCATCCATCCATTTTCTACCGCTTATTCCCTTTTGGGGTGGCGGGGGGCGCTGGCGCCTATCTCAGCTGCATCTCTACTAAATCCTTTCAGCAAAAATATGTCAATATGGCGAAATGATGAAGTATGACACATAGAATGGAGCTGCTATCCCCGTTTAAATAAGAACATCTCATTTCAGTAGGCCTTTGAATCAACCAAAAATCCTGACTTTGGAGGAATGTTCACGGACTCTAGTATTCGGCTCTCAGTGGTTTTCTGTATTAGGACCATTATTTATGTCCTAACTTGTTCACACCTCCTCATATGGACGGCACTTTTCCTGGCTGATGTGTCAAGAAGGGTAGAAATACAAGAAGACGCACACACTTGCACAGGGCGGTGGGGATTTAGGTTTCATGCCGACAATATTCATGTTTTCTGCAAGAACATCCATTTTTGTTGGTCTCTTGCACTAACCATTTTAGAGCAAATAGCTGTGTTTGCATCAATAAAGCATGCAAAGTAGTGTAAAACTCCCAAACCTGAATGAGCTACGGCTTAGAAATGGTGTCCAAAAAGAAGTCAGGAGGCACCAACCTGTGACGTGTAGCCTGTCGCCGCTGACCTCAATCTTCAGGAAGATGCGACCCCGGCGCTCCGTGTGATCCATCCCGCAGAGGCTCGGCACGTTGACCACACACTGCTTGTGCACATTCATGTCGCAGGCTGGAAGGAAGATGCAAAGGTAAAAAAAGATGATCTAAACATAGAACAAAACATGCAATGCACAGTAGATATTTTTCATCACATTTTAGATTTGTTACGTTTGTAGGGAACAGAATTTGGGACAAAATCCTTTTCAAAACTAAAATCTGTGCTTGAGTGTCCAGGGTGAGTGAAGTGTTTGGATGGGGAGAGGGAGGAGAAATGTGGGAAATGAAGAAGCCATCCATTTTGGGGGAAAACTGGGAATTTTTGCAACTGGGAATAAATGGCTTAGGTTTCCTGACTAAGACAAAACACTGTTGGTGGAACGGTTGAGATCGGATGAAGAATGTGGGGAAAGTAGTCCAAAAAACCCCCAAAAACGGGTAAAAACTGTGGAATTTAAAAGCGGGAATTCCTGGTAATCAGGAACATTTTGGACCCCGGAAACATTTTGGCTTGAATGTCCAGGATGAGTGGAGTGTGTAGATAGTGGAATAGTTGGAATTGGACGGAAAATGTTGGAGTTGTAGAACTTTGAAAATTGAATGGGAAGTTTGGAAAAGTTGGGAAAAGCAGGAATTTTTTTTAAACACATAACACATTGGCCTGAGTGAACTGAGTAGATTGGCATTGGAATTTTGCACATCGGTTGAAAAGTTTGGAAGTAGTAAAAATGTTTATTAGAGAATAAACGTTACAGAAAACGAAAATACTGGTAAAACTGAAATCTTTTCTGATGAAAATAATAATAAATGGTTTGAATTTCCTAAGACGAAACACACTGATGGTGGAACGCTTGAAATGGGATGAAAAATGTGGGGAAGTAGTCATGAAAAAAAGCCGGTAAAAACTGTGGTATTTAACAGTGATAATTCCTGGTAATCAGGAACATTTTGGAACCCGGAAACACTTTGGCCTGTATTTCCAGGATGAGTGGAGTATGTAGATAATGGAACTGTTGGAATTGGGCGACTAATGTTTGAAAATCCCAATTTATTTGAATGGGAATAATCTGGAAATTTGGAAAAGTCGGGAAAAGTGGTCATTTCTAGGCCTGAGTGAACTAAGTAGATTGACATTGGAATTTTGCAAATCAGTTGAAAACTTTGGAAGGAGTAAACATTTTTATTCGAAGAAAGGCGTTACAGGAAAAACAGGATTATTGGGAAAACCGAGAATTTTCCTGACAAAAAAAGAATAAATGGCTTGAATTTTCTAAGAGGAAAAACACTGATGGTGGAAAGGTTGAAATCGGATGAAAAATGTGGGGAAAGTAGTCACAAAAAAAAAACAATGAGTAAAAACTGTGGTATTTAAAAGCGGGATTTCCTGGTAATCAGGAACATTTTGGAACCCGGAAACACTTTGTCTTGAATGTCCAGGATGAGTGGAGTGTGTAAATAGTGGAATAGTTGGAATTGGATGGAAAATGTTGGAGTTGTAGAACTTTGAAAATTGAATGGGAAGTTTGGAAAAGTTGGGAAAAGCAGGATTGAAAAAGTTTGGAAGTAGTAAAAATGTTTATTAGAGAATAAATGTTACAGAAAACGAAAATACTGGTAAAACTGAAATCTTTTCTGATGAAAAAAAATAAAATGGTTTGAATTTCCTGAGACGGAACACACTGATGGTGGAACGCTTGAAATCGGATGAAAAATGTGGGGAAGTAGTCATGAAAAAAACCCGGGTAAAAACTGCGGTATTTAAAAGCGGGAATTCCTGGTAATCAGGAACATTTTGGAACCTGGAAACGCTTTGGCTTGTATGTCCAGGATGAGTGGAGTATGTAGATAATGGAAAAGTTGGAATTGGGCGACAAATGTTGGGAGTTCTAGAACGCTGAATATTTCCCATTCATTTGAATGGGAATGATCTGGAAATTTAGAAACACAGCACATTGGCCGGAGTGAACTGAATGGTTTGGCGTTGGAATTTTGCGAATCAGTTGAAAAGTTTGGAAGTAGTAAACATTTTTATCCGAGAATAGGCGTTACAGGAAAAACGGGAATACTGGGAAAACTGAGAATTTTTCTGACCAAAAATAATAAATGGCTTGAATTTCCTAAGACGAAACTTACTGATAGTGGAATGGTTACAATCGGATGAACAATGTGGGGAAAGTAGCCCCCCCCCAAAAAACAACGGGTAAAAACTGTGGGATTTAAAAGCGGGAATTCCTGGTAATCAGGAACATTTTGGAACCCGGAATTACTTTGGCTTGAATGTCCAGGATGAGTGGAGTGTGTGCATGTTTGAGAAATTTGGGACTCGTGCAAGTTTGAAACATGGCCCACTCATTTTTTATTGGGAAAAATGTCCCACAAAGCCTTGAATTCCTGGTAATCTAGAATATTTGGGAAAAATGAAAATGCTAGCAACAGTGTTGCTTGTTAAATTGAATGTTTTCATACTTGAACGATTGCGATCAGATTAAAAAAGTGAAGAAGAAGAAGACGAATCTTGTACTGTTGTTGATTTTATACATTTTTGTTTCAAAGGACTCCGGCTTATTAGTGATTCCCAGAGCCCAAAAAAAGTCTGCGGGCTTTAGAGCGTTTCCTATTGGGGCTCCAGTACTCTGGAATGCCCTCCCGGTAACACTTACAGATGCTTCCTCAGTAGAAGCATTTAAGTCCTGTCTTAAATCTCATTTGTGTACTCTAGTCTTTAAATAAACCCCCTGTCCCCCACAGATGAGGCACTAGCTGTCCAAAATCGGGACCCAGGGTGGACCGCTCATCTGTGCATCAGTTGTGGACGTCTCTACGCTGCTTGGGATGATGTAGTGGCTCATTTCTGTCTTAAATCTGTTTTGGGCAACTTTCACCTAGATCAGGGGTCGGCAACCTTCACCACTCAAACAGCCATTTTCACCTGTTTCACAAAATAAAGAAAACAATGGGAGCCACGAAACTATTTTGAAATTTAAAATGAAATAACACTGCATAGAGAGTTGTTTTTACTTTGTGCTATGTATAAAGCAGGGGTCTCAGACACCTTAATATCAACATTTAATGATAGTGGGGCCCGCAGGTTTTATATGAATATGAATACGGCTTCAGAGCATCACACTTGTCAACACTCCCGAATATTCCGAGAGACTACCGAATGCCAGATCAACTATTCTTGCAAATGTTTGCAGAATTTCCCTTAAGGGTATCCTATGAAAATGCTGCCTTTGAGGCCCTCTACAACACGTCCAATCAGTCACATTTTGACGAGGCTTCTGCTGACACACACCAACGATTGCGAGGCATACTTGTTCAACATCCATACAGGTTACACTGAGGGTTGTGGTATAAACAACTTTAGCACTCTTACTAATATGCGCCACACTGTGAACCCACACCAAACAAGAATGACAAACACCTTTTGGGAGAACATCGGCACTGTAACAAAACATAAACACAACAGAAGAAATACCCACAATCCCATGCATCCCTATACTTCCAAGCTACATTATACACGCCTGCTAGCACCGGGCGGCATAGCTCGGTTGGTAGAGCGGCCGTGTCAGCAACTTGAGGGTTGCAGGTTCGATCCCCGCTTCCGCCTTCCTAGTCACTGCCGTTGTGTCCTTGTGCAAGACACTTTACCCACCTGCTCCCAGTGCCACCCACACTGCTTTAATTGTAACTTAGGTATTGGGTTTCACTATGTAAAGCGCTTTGAGTCACTTGAGGAAAAAGCGCTATATAAAAATAATTCACTTCACTTCAATCCCCCCACCCCCTCCGTGCGTTGGTTGAGGTAAGCGGGGTTGGGGAGCAGGGGGGCGGATTCGGTGCTAGCAGGCGTGTATAATGTAGCCTGGAAGAGTAGGGATGCATGGGATTGTGGGTATTTGTTCTGTTGTGTTTATGTTGTGTGACAATGCCGATGTTCTCCCAAAATGTGTTTGCCATTCTTGTTTGGTGTGGGTTCACGGTGTGGCGCATATTAGTAAGTGTTAAAGTTCTTTATATTACAACCCTCAGTGTGACCTGTATGGCTGTTGACTAAGTATGCATTGCAGTCACTTTGGTGTGGTAACAGAGGCTGAACATAAAATGATGAGTCAACAGGCAGATCGCGTGATGTCAAAGCGAGCGTGACGACATGTTGTAGAGGAGGTTCAAGACATTGCCATCACTGGACACCCTCAGTATTGAAGTCCAGGTGAAAGTTGGAGAATGTTATCCCCGGGTGATTTCTGAGAGAGGCACTAAAATACAGAAACCTCCCGGAATAATCATTGGGGTCGGCGATTTAGCAGCTGAGCCACATCAGAGTGATCAAAGGGCCGCTTGCAGCTCCGGAGCTGCGGGTTGCCGACCCCTGACCTCGATACATTGGGGAGGACACCACATTAGAGGTCAGGTCACCCTGAACATTGGACGGTTACATAAGTTGTTGTACTATAATCACAAAGTTGTTGTACTATAATCAGGCCATCATGGAGCGTATAAATAAGAAGGGAAGACCAAGCCTGATGTGCGCTCTTATTAATTCTTTCATGAGGGTGCACCATCTTTCGTCTCATCAGACATTCTCTATTTTCATATCGATTCAATCCAACTTTCTACTATCTGATTGTGAGTAGTTAAATCTGTTGTAAAAAACTCTATTGTCCCTGTTTAAGATTCAGACTTTTCCACCACATAAAATTGGCTACCACTAGCAGGATGAAGCCCCAAGTTAAATCCTGACATTTCTAGTACATTAAATCTCCTGATGGCCCCACTATGGACTGGACTCTCACAATATTATGTTAGATCCACTATGGACAGGACTCTCACTATTATGTTAGATCCACTATGGACTGGACTCTCACACTATGATGTTAGATCCACTATGGACTGGACTCTCACACTATTATGTTAGATCCACTATGGACTGGACTCTCACACTATTATGTTAGATCCACTATGGACTGGACTCTCACACTATGATGTTAGATCCACTATGGACTGGACTCTCACACTATTATGTTAGATCCACTATGGACTGGACTCTCACACTATTATGTTAGATCCACTATGGACTGGACTCTCACACTATTATGTTAGATCCACTATGGACTGGACTCTCACTATTATGTTAGATCCACTATGGACTAGACTCTCACACTATTATGTTAGATCCACTATGGACTGGACTCTCACAATATTATGTTAGATCCACTATGGACAGGACTCTCACTATTATGTTAGATCCACTATGGACTGGACTCTCACACTATGATGTTAGATCCACTATGGACTGGACTCTCACACTATTATGTTGGATCCACTATGGACTGGACTCTCACACTATTATGTTAGATCCACTATGGACTGGACTCTCACACTATTATGTTAGATCCACTATGGACTGGACTCTCACACTATTATGTTAGATCCACTATGGACTGAACTCTCACACTATTATGTTAGATCCACTATGGACTAGACTCTCACACTATTATGTTAGATCCACAATGGACTGGACTCTCACACTATTATGTTAGATCCACTATGGACTGGACTCTCACACTATTATGTTAGATCCACTATGGACTGGACTCTCACACTATTATGTTAGATCCACTATGGACTGGACTCTCACTATTATGTTAGATCCACTATGGACTGGACTCTCACTATTATGTTAGATCCACTATGGACTGGACTCTCACACTATTATGTTAGATCCACTATGGACTGGACTCTCACACTATTACGTTAGATCCACTATGGACTGGACTCTCACACTATTACGTTAGATCCACTATGGACTGGACTCTCACACTATTATGTTAGATCCACTATGGACTGGACTCTCACTATTATGTTAGACCCACTATGGAATGGACTCTCACACTATTATGTTAGATCCACTATGGACTGGACTCTCACACTATTATGTTAGATCCACTATGGACTGGACTCTCACTATTATGTTAGATCCACTATGGACTGGACTCACACTATTATGTTAGATCCACTATGGACTGGACTCTCACACTATTATGTTAGATCCACTATGGACTGGACTCTCACACTATTATGTTAGATCCACTATGGACTGGACTCTCACACTGTTATGTTAGATCCACTATGGACTGGACTCACACTATTATGTTAGATCCACTATGGACTGGACTCACACTATTATGTTAGATCCACTATGAACTGGACTCTCACACTATTATGTTAGATCCACTATGGACTGGACTCTCACACTATTATGTAGATCCACTATGGGCTGGACTCTCACACTATTATGTTAGATCCACTATGGACTGGACTCTCACACTATTATGTTAGATCCACTATGGACTGGACTCACACTATTATGTTAGATCCACTATGGACTGGACTCTCACACTATTATGTTAGATCCACTATGGACTGGACTCTCACTATTATGTTAGATCCACTATGGACTGGACTCTCACACTATTATGTTAGATCCACTATGGACTGGACTCTCACTATTATGTTAGATCCACTATGGACTGGACTCTCACACTATTATGTTAGATCCACTATGGACTGGACTCTCACTATTATGTTAGATCCACTATGGACTGGACTCTCACACTATTATGTTAGATCCACTATGGACTGGACTCACACTATTATGTTAGATCCACTATGGACTGGACTCACACTATTATGTTAGATCCACTATGGACTGGACTCTCACTATTATGTTAGATCCACTATGGACTGGACTCTCACACTATTATGTTAGATCCACTATGGACTGGACTCTCACACTATTATGTTAGATCCACTATGGACTAGACTCCCACACTATTATATTAGATCCACTATGGACTGGACTCTCACTATTATGTTAGATCCACTATGGACTGGACTCTCACACTATTATGTTAGATCCACTATGGACTGGACTCTCACTATTATGTTAGATCCACTATGGACTGGACTCTCACAATATTATGTTAGATCCACTATGGACTGGACTCTCACACTATTATGTTAGATCCACTATGGACTGGACTCTCACTATTATGTTAGATCCACTATGGACTGGACTCTCACACTATTATGTTAGATCCACTATAGACTGGACTCTCACACTATTATGTTAGATCCACTATGGACTGGACTCTCACTATTATGTTAGATCCACTATGGACTGGACTCTCACTATTATGTTAGATCCACTATGGACTGGACTCTCACACTATTATGTTAGATCCACTATGGACTGGACTCTCACACTATTATGTCAGATCCACTATGGACTGGACTCTCACACTATTATGTTGGATCCACTATGGACTGGACTCTCACACTATTATGTTGGATCCACTATGGACTGGACTCTCACTATTATGTTAGATCCACTATGGACTGGACTCTCACTATTATGTTAGATCCACTATGGACTGGACTCTCACAATATTATGTTAGATCCACTATGGACTGGACTCTCACACTATTATGTTAGATCCACTATGGACTGGACTCTCACTATTATGTTAGATCCACTATGGACTGGACTCTCACACTATTATGTTAGATCCACTATAGACTGGACTCTCACACTATTATGTTAGATCCACTATGGACTGGACTCTCACTATTATGTTAGATCCACTATGGACTGGACTCTCACTATTATGTTAGATCCACTATGGACTGGACTCTCACACTATTATGTTAGATCCACTATGGACTGGACTCTCACACTATTATGTCAGATCCACTATGGACTGGACTCTCACACTATTATGTTGGATCCACTATGGACTGGACTCTCACACTATTATGTTGGATCCACTATGGACTGGACTCTCACACTATTATGTTAGATCCACTATGGACTGGACTCTCACTATTATGTTAGATCCACTATGGACTGGACTCTCACACTATTATGTTACATCCACTATGGACTGGACTCTCACTATTATGTTAGATCCACTATGGACTGGACTCTCACACTATTATGTTAGATCCACTATGGACTGGACTCTCACTATTATGTTAGATCCACTATGGACTGGACTCTCACACTATTGATAGTGAGGAAAGGCAAATAAGTTTTGCCATAGATAGTTATTTTTCTCCCTCTAACTTTGTGTGTTTTGTCCCTCTTTTTGGTTGTCTCCTCCCCGCCTGGCACGCCCCGTGAGAAGACAAGGACGGAGAGGAACAAACAAAAACCAAGGCAAGGCGAGGTCCCCCAATATTCATTAGTTGGACCGGACCGCCATTGCCATCTGTGCTGAGGCCTCCCAGATGGAGCGAGCGAGGAGAGGTGATGGATGGAGATGACTTGGAAAGATGAGGAGGCAGCGGACTGGGGAAAAAGCAAGGAATTGTGATGTAGGCGGCACAAAAAAAAGAAGCAAATGTGTAAAGTGGCCCTTGTATTGACACACAAGGGCCACTTATGAAAAAATAATCTAGGGACTGGATTGATATAAAAACATTTTAACAGGCTACAACCAAGATAAGCTAGGATGGTGTATCTATTTCAAGTACAATCAGTATCTGTGGAGAGGTTCGACAGAGATGGCGGCGAGGGGGCGGCGACGGCATGTGAGCAGCGAGGCAGGTCGCACCGGGAGCAAAGCCTCAATCAAGTTAAGGTGCGTGGATCGCGCACCTGGGGACAATCCAATAATCCTCTCGCCCTGTTTAAAAAGGGCGACAGCTGTGAATGTCAGGGAGAGAGGCGGAGAGACTGGAAGGAGCAGGAGAGCAGTTGACGCAGAGCGAGAGAGGAGGAGAGCCGGAGACAGACAACGAGCGAGCAGAGAAGAGGAGCTGAAAGCGACCTGGACTGAGGTTTTTATTTTAGAAAATAAAGTCGAACTGCTCAAAGCCATGTCCTTCCTTGGTGGTCCTGGGAACCCACGCGACGGCATGAGACTGTTAAAGTATCGTTTATTTTTTGGAATGTGCCAATTAAAAACAGGCTGTGGGGGGGGGGGGGCGTGGACTGCAGGCCTGCAGAGAAGTGGGGCGTGTCAGGACCGACTTGGAGATTAGCAGCAGGTGCGTAGATGACGTGTTTGTCTGATCACCTGCCGCTCTGTTAAAGGCAGCAGTCGGGTAGGAGAGTGGGGGGGGGGTGGGGTGTTGGTGACACACGGGGCATGAGTGAGAGCGAGAACATGACAGAAGACACTCTGGGAGAAACCATTCATGTGCTCGAGCGAGAGGGAGAAGACGGACACAACCCGATGGCTGAGGAGCAAGACAAGAGACATTGATTGGAAAATAAATCCTTGTATGGAACCGTGCATGCTGCTGTCATGTCGCTAACCGCTGGTCCCAACATCTTCCACACAGGCCCACAGAAAGACCATCTCTTCTCATCTGTTTCATTCAGACCTTGTCTACATTAAGATGGATAACTTGTGTGGTGTTCGGGTCTGTGGGACCCCTTTTCATTTTTTAATGAAAAAGAAAATTGATGCAATTAAGAAATTTTTCAAACTGAGACTCACTGACGTTGGCTCATTTTCTGTGAAGAACATATATCAGAATACATATTTAATGACCACACACACACATTTCTATTACATACAAGATATCTTGGTCCAATGGACCTGGGGCTAATAGAAGTGTGGAATTTGATGTTCTGTGTACCGCACACACACACACACACACGCACACAACCACACACACACACACACACACACACACACACACACACACACACACACACACACACACACACACACACACACACACACACACACACACACACACACACACACACACACACACGCACACACACACAGCAGGCCTAGACAGGAGGAGGACAGAGTGTCGATACACAGAACATCAGAGAGTCAAATGTGCGAGAAAATGAGAGCAGACAGTGTTGACAAACAATGTTGCAACCTTGTGTTGGAAGCGCAGGTGCAGAAACACAAAAGAAGAATCCCTGTGGGGTGCAGAAACTGGCTGACAAATTTTCCGTGCAACGTTCATATTGTTGTTACTCAGCCAGCGTTTGTGGGTCTGATGGACCCTTTGCATTTTGTGGCTTTTAATGCCTCACAATCACACACTTTGATGTTGAAATACTGAACATCTGTTTATTGGGATAAGTTAAACCTTTAGTTGAGTTGTGTTCACGTAAAAGTAACAACAATATGAACATCACACAAGGTTTAAAGAAATAATGAATTAGCCGAAGCCCTGTGTCAGCCACACTAAACCAGCATTCAAGGATCCCCTCCTTGGATCATTTTTGACACGGCTAAATGGTAAATGGCTTACACTTTTGTAGCATTTTTCTACCTTCAAGGTACTCAAAGCGCTGGAAAAAACTCCCTAAATTTTACAGTAAAATCTATTGGTCATTTTTATTATGTACAATTTAATGGATAATTTGCTTCGATACCATAAGTTAAGCAGATATTGAAGTATTTATTTGGATTTTGACCATAAAAGTTAGATACTATAATATGTGTCGCAATATTGGACACCGTTTTTTTTCCTGTCAGACTCGAAAAAAACAAACTTGATACCTTTAGTAAGAAAATAAGAAAGTAGAGAAAGAAAACATAAGGGAGACATTTGGGAGAATGGTTGTCCTGGAAGATTTTTCGGGAGACGGACTGAAATTCGGGAGTCTCCAGGAAAATTCGGGAGGCCAAATTTTTTCACGGGTAATTCTTGAATCTCCGCCACTTAGCTTTGTACGGATTCATTGATCGTTTACAAAGTGAGTTCGGAAAGGAAGTGACAGGAGAAAGACCACGCCCCAGACAGGAAGTGATGTCAGCAAGAACACGCAACAGCCAGCTTCATAATAAAGCTCTGAGTTAATCACTGGAAATACGGAGGCCAGACATCCAGACATCCAGTCATCCAGTTATCCAGTTATCCAGTCATCCAGACATACAGACATCCAGTCATCCAGTCATCCAGTCATCCAGTCATCCAGTCATCCAGTCATGCAGTCATGCAGTCATGCAGTCATGCAGTCATGCAGTCATGCAGTCATGCAGTCATCCAGACATCCAGTTATCCAGACATCCAGTCATCCAGTTATCCAGTTATCCAGTCATCCAGACATCCAGTCATCCAGTTATCCAGTCATCCAGTCATCCAGTCATGCAGTCATGCAGTCATCCAGTCATTCAGTTATCCAGTCATCCAGTCATCCAGTCATCCAGTCAACCAGTCATCCAGACATCCAGTCATCCAGTCATCCAGTCATCCAGTCATGCAGTCATCCAGTTATCCAGTCATCCAGTTATCCAGTCATCCAGACATCCAGTCATCCAGTCATGCAGTCATCCAGACATCCAGTTATCCAGTCATCCAGACATCCAGTCATCCAGTCATGCAGTCATGCAGACATGCACAGCTTTCTTCTTCTACATGTACAGACACTTGTGGAAATCCCACATGGATACCTTAAGAGAAAGCCATTGCAGCTATTTGGGATACAACACTTCTCAGACGGCAGAAGACCTGTCCAAAGTCCAGGTCTGCTGTGATTCTACTTACCGAAAAACTTTCTCCATTTCTTGAAAGAGAGACAACGAGAATGCGGGCTACCGTGGATGTGATAAAAAAAGGTAGCGTGTACTTTGCATTACCTGCTCGTCGAGGGAAGACTATGTAAGACAGCGAATGCATTTGGACTGACAAGCAGACCGTATCAGTTATTGTCCGCCATGTATGTCGCCAACTCAACGTCTGGGTCAGGGGTCACCAACCTGCGGGCACCAGGTCGCCCGTAAGGACCAGATGAGTCGCCCGCTGGCCTGTTCTAAAAATAGCTCAAATAGCAGCACTTACCAGTGAGCTGCCTCTATTTTTTAAATTGTATTTATTTACTAGCAAGCTGGTCTCGCTTTGCTGGACATTTTTAATTCTAAGAGAGACAAAACTCAAATAGAATTTGAAAATCCAAGAAAATATTTGAAAGACTTGGTCTTCACTTGTTTAAATAAATTCATTTATTTTTGTACTTTGCTTCTTATAACTTTCAGAAAGACAATTTTAGAGAAAAAATACAACCTTAAAAATGATTTGAGGATTTTTAAACACATATACCTTTTTACCTTTTAAATTCTTCCTCTTCTTTCCTGACAATTTAAATCAATGTTCAAGTATTATTTTTTTTATTTATTGTAAAGAATAATAAATACATTTTAATTTAATTCTTCAATTTAGCTTCTGTTTTTTCGACGAAGAATATTTGTGAAATATTTCTTCAAACTTATTATGATTAAAATTAAAAAAAATATTCTGGCAAATCTGGAAAATATGTACAATCAAATTTAAATCTCATTTCAAAGTCTTTTGAATTTTTTTTTTAATTTTTGTTCTGGAAATTTAGAAGAAATAATGATTTGTCTTTGTTAGAAATATAGCTTGGTCCAATTTGTTATATATTCTAACAAAGTGCAGATTGGATTTTAACCTATTTAAAACATGTCATCAAAATTCTAAAATGAATCTTAATCAGCAAAAATGACTAATGATGTTCCATAATTTATTTTTTTATTTTTTTCAAAAAGATTCGAATCGCCAGTTTTTCTCTTCTTTTTTTCGGTTGAATTTTGAATTTTAAAGAGTTGATATTGAAGATAAACTATGTTTCAAGATTTAATTTTCATTATTATTGTGTTTTCTCCTCTTTTAAACTGTTCGATTAAGTGTTTTTTTTCAATCATTTATTCTCTACAAAAAAACTTCTGTAAAAGGAAAAAAAATGTACGACGGAATGACAGACAGAAATACCCATTTTATATATATATATATATATATATATATATATATATATATATATATATATATATATATATATATATATATATATATATATATATATATATATGTATATATATTAAAGGTAAATTGAGCAAATTGGCTATTTCTGGCAATTTATTGAAGTGTGTATCAAACTGGTAGCCCTTGGCATGAATCAGTACCCAAGAAGTAGTTCTTGCTTTCAAAAAGGTTGCTGACCCCTGCTCTAGGTTATATAAAGTCACCAGAAAGGAACGGACATATGTTTACATGTCTAATAAAGATGTGACTAATGTATGATGTCTCGGGTGTGATTCACTACCATAGGGCCGGCCCCACAGCACACTGGATTCCAGTTGGTTGAAGTAGCACAACACTGGATATTGTTCAGATAAGTTGACAGGAAGAAGTTGCACACAAAGCTACACTGGAGGTGACTATGACATGTGCATTTTATGCGTACTTGGTCGCGTTGTGCCGGCGGCCCTTGGGAGGCGTGGTCTTAGACAATGGTATCGTTGTGTGAGGACTCGGTGTGAATGAGCCTAAGGCCTAAGGCTGGGTGGGTGTACTCACTGTCACATTTCATGCCCTGGTGGATGAGGCCGTACAGCAGAGATCCACAGTGGTCACAGAAGGTGGGACTGCCATAAGAGTGGATCTTGAACTTGTGCTTGCTTCTGGGATCCTGCGGGGACACGAGACCAGGACGTGTGCTTAGAATGTTGCTAACACCACTCTTGAAATCACAGCAAAACTACGTGTTTAACTATAAAAACACTCATTTCTGTAGCTGCAGTGAGCAAAAGGGACATTCATAGTGGGATCTGAGGATTGTCATTGTGGCTTGTGCAGCCCTTTGAGACACTGATGATTTCGGGCTATATTAGTAAACCATCCATCCGTCCATCTTCTTCCGCTTATCCGAGGCCGGGTCGCGGGGGCAACAGCCTAAGCAGGGAAACCCAGACTTCCCTCTCCCCAGCCACTTGGTCTAGCTCTTCCCGGGGGATCTCGAGGCGTTCCCAGGCCAGCCGGGAGACATAGTCTTCCCAACGTGTCCTGGGTCTTCCCCGTGGCCTCCTACCAGCTGGACGTGCCCTAAACACCTCCCTAGGGAGGCGTTCGGGTGGCATCCTGACCAGATGCCCGAACCACCTCATCTGGCTCCTCTCCATGTGGAGGAGCAGCGGCTTTACTTTGAGTTCCTCCCGGATGGCAGAGCTTCTCACCCTATCTCTAAGGGAGAGACCTGGAAACTCATTTGGGCCGCTTGTACCTGTGATCTTATCCTTTCGGTCATGACCCAAAGCTCATGACCATAGGTGAGGATGGGAACGTAGATCGACCGGTAAATTGAGAGCTTTGCCTTCCGGCTCAGCTCCTTCTTCACCACAACAGATCGGTACAACGTCCGCATTACTGAAGACGCCGCACCGATCCGCCTGTCGATCTCACAATCCACTCTTCCCTCACTCGTGAACGAGACTCCTAGGTACTTGAACTCCTCCACTTGGGGCAGGGTCTCCTCCCCAACCCGGAGATGGCACTCCACCTTTTTCCGGGCGAGAACCATGGACTCGGACTTGGAGGTGCTGATTCTCCTTCCGGTTGCTTCACACTCGGCTGCGAACCGATCCAGTGAGAGCTGAAGATCCCGGCCAGATGAAGCCATCAGGACCACATCATCTGCAAAAAGCAGAGACCTAATCCTGCGGTCACCAAACCAGAACCCCTCAACGCCTTGACTGCGCCTAGAAATTCTGTCCATAAAAGTTATGAACAGAATATTAGTAAACATTGATTGATATTGTCATGTTTTTGTGATCATGTCTGTTTAGTTATGTTCTGTTTTTGACTCCATTAGTTCCTGTTTTTGTGCACTCTTGTTTTGTCACCATGACTACCAATGTCACGCACCTGCTTCATTTGGACTCATGCACCTGTTAATCACCACAGCATTTAAGCCTGTAGTTGCCAGGCAGTCAGCCTGGCAACATAACCCTCTACCACCTTCTACTCACCCTCGTTATCCATACCGATGATCCATGTTTCTTTCTCGTTCCAAGTAAGTTTTTCGTTATTCATGCCATAGTGCAAGTTTTGTTTTTTGGGTCCCCACACCGTCAGAAGTCCCCTAAAGGTGACTGTGTAAACAGAGCCATGTCCCCATTAAAGGCCTACTGAAATGAGATGTTCTTATTTAAACGGGGATAGCAGCTCCATTCTATGTGTCATACTTCATCATTTTCCCATATTGCCATATTTTTGCTGAAAGGATTTAGTAGAGAACATCCACGATGAAGTTGGCAACTTTTGGTCGCTAATAAAAAAGCCTTGCCTGTACCGGAAGTAGCAGACCATGTGCGCGTGACGTCACGGGTTGTGGAGCTCCTCACATCTGAACATTGTTGTACAGTATAGCTCGGTTGGTAGAGCGGCAGTGCTACTAGTGTTTTAGTGAGATTATATGGTCGTACTTGTACAACCTGAAGGTCGGCCCCGCACCTTTGTTCAGCACCAGTCGACGGGTGGTGGCGATGCCCATCTCTGCCCTTCGCAAGGAACCCTCTTCGAAACACGATCTTTCAAAATGATGGCTGCATAATACACTGTACTTTGTGTGTGTGGTCCAATCCAACCGTGTTCGCTTGACCGCTCTGTTCCATAGTAAAGCTTCACCGTCATCTTTCGGGAATGTAAACAATGAAACACCGGCTGTGTTTGTGTTGCTAAAGGCAGCCGCAATACACCGCTTCCCACCTACAGCTTTCTTCTTTGACGTCTCCATTGTTCATTGAACAAATTGCAAAAGATTCAGCAACACAGATGTCCAGAATACTGTGGAATTATGCGATGAAAACAGACGACTTATAGCTGGGAACGACGCTGGAACAAAATGTCCTCTACAATGCGTGACGTCACGCACACACGTCATCATACCGCGACGTTTTAGCAGGATACTAATGCGCAAAATTTAAAATTGCAATTTATTAAAGTAAAGCGGGCGTATTGTCATGTGTTGCAATGTTAATATTTCATCATTGATATATAAACTATCAGACTAGTAGTGGCTTTCAGTAGGCCTTTAAGTAAGCATTGCCAGAACGCACGAACACACACACACACACACACACACACACACACACACACACACACACACACACACACACACACACACACACACACACACAGCACGTGACACGATGCAAAAAAAGGGATTTTTGAGTGGTTAGGTGTGATTGGCAGGCAAATTATGGGTGCTGGAACATTCTAATTAGCACGATGCTTTGCTATTTTTTGCTCTTTGGCATCCGACGTTTGCTGAAGTATCACCGTGGGGAGGAGGGAGGTAAAACAAAAAAAACAAAAAAAAAACAGATGGTGTGGTAATTCATGCCTCTCCTGTCTTGTCCTGGTCCTTCTGGGTCTTCCTCCTTTTGTATTCCATTTTGGCTCCTTTTATTCCGAGTAGATTTATCCTCAAAGAACCTCGCGTGCGCCGATTTCTGGGGCAACAAAAAAGGAGACAATATCTACCTCTGGTCTATTTTTCCTCATTTTGACATTATCAGGCTGCCGCTTTTTTGCTGCAACGCCTCGCAACATTCTTCTAGAGCAGGGGTCAGCAACCTTTTTGAAAGCAAGAGCTACTTCTTGGCTACTGATTCATGCCAAGGGCTACCAGTTTGATACACACTTCAATAAATTGCCAGAAATAGCCAAGTTGCTCAATTTACCTTTAATAAATACATCTATAAATATATTAAAAATGGGTATTTCTGTCTGTCATTCCGTCGTACATTTTTTCCCTTTTACGGAAGGTTTTTTGTAGAGAATAAATGATGAAAAAAACACTTAATTGAACGGTTTAAAAGAGGGGAAAACACTGAAAAAATGAAAATACAATTTTGAAACATAGTTTATCTTTAATTTCGACTCTTAAAAATTCTAAATTCAACCGATAAAAAGAAGAGAAAACTAGCTAATTCGATTATTTTTGAAAAAATTAAAAAAATAATTTATGGAACATCATTAATAATTTTTCCTGATTCAATTTAATTTTAGAATTTTGATGACATGTTTTAAATAGGTTAAAATCAATCTGCACTTTGTTAGAATATATAACAAATTGGAACAAGCTATATTTCTAACAAAGACAAATCATTATTTCTTCTAGATTTTCCAGAACAAAAATTTTAAAAGAAATTCAAAAGACTTTGAAATAAGATTTAAATTTGATTCTACAGATTTTCTAGATTTGCCAGGATAATTTTTTTGAATTTTAATCATAATTTTTTTGTTGAATTTTGAATTTTAAAGAGTCGAAATTGAAGATAAACTATGTTTCAAAATTTTATTTTCATTTTTTTCGTGTTTTCTATTCTTTTAAACCGTTCAATAAGTGTTTTTTTTCATAATTTATTCTCTACAAAAAGCCTTCCGTAAAAGGAAAAAAATGTATGATGGAATGACAGACAGAAATATCCATTTTTTATATATATTTATTTATTAAAGGTAAATTGAGCAAATTGGCTATTTCTGGCAATTTATGGAAGTGTGTATCAAACTGGTAGCCCTTGGCATGAATCAGTAGCCAAGAAGTAGCTCTTGCTTTCAAAAAGGTTGCTGACCCCTGCATTAACGTGGGGGGGGGTGGGGGGGGGGGGGGGGGGGGGGGGCACCAATAACATTGACTTAAATTAATTTCAGCGGGAAATGCTAATTTGAGAAAGAAGTGTTATAAGTTAAGAACTATTAAGACGCTAAGTAAAGTGGTGCAGCTTTAAGAATGAGGCGGAAGGAACCCTGATCTAAATCCCAGCCCGCCACAGCAGGAGCTGTTATAAGATCTGATTATGATTTGGCAAATGTTGGGCAGCAAAGTGACAGACAGAGCAGAGTGACTGGGCTGATTGGATGCACACAGCGGGGGGCTAATTATTTAATTGCTGGTGTGTACAAAAGTAGAGGAAGATCTCCACGACGCCACTTCAATCCTTTTTTGGGAGATTTGAATGTACAGCATGCCATCATTTCAGAACACTGCAGTACTGCATGGTAAACATGTTCACGCACTCACTTGTACACTCTGTACTCAAAGGAACACACGGGGAGAGATGTCCGATAATGGCTTTTTTTCCCCCGATATCCGATATCAGATAGTCCCCGGGCCATTTTTCATCTGCGACCCACAGTTCGTATAAGCCAGGGGTCCCCAAACTTTTTGACCCTGGGGCCGCATTGGGCACCCCTGTGAGCATGGGGGTAGGGGGGTTCATCTGTGGTCCCCTCCAAGGTTTTATAATATATATATATATATATATATATATATATATATATATATATATATGTACACACACATATATATATACATACTGTATATAAAAATATATACACAAATATATACATATATACACATATACATACATAAATATATATATACATATACATACATATAAATACACATATACATATATACACATATATACATACACACATGCATGGACATACATACACACATATATATATATATATATATATATATATATATATATATATATATATATATATATATATATATACACACACATACATACATACATACGTACATACATACACATCTATATATCCCTCCATCCATCCATTTCCTACCGCTTATTCCCTTTTTGGGGTCGCGGGCGCTTCTCTCAGCTACAAGCGGGCATACATATATAAAATGATATATACACTATATAACAATTACCACTGGAAAAATAGTTTTGAATGTGAAGAAAATGTTGAAGCCATTATTGCCAATCAAATTAGGTCGTTAAAAGTTTGCTGCCGGGTGGCGTGCCATCTGCGGCTTGGGGAGGAGACCCTGCCCCAAGTGGAGGAGTTCAAGTACCTCGGAGTCTTGTTCACCAGTGGGGAGAGAGTGGTAAATAAATAAATAAATGGGTTGTACTTGTATAGCGCTTTTCTACCTTCAAGGTACTCAAAGCGCTTTGACACTACTTCCACATTCACACAGGGAGCTGCCATGCAAGGCGCCAACCAGCACCCATCAGGAGCAAGGGTGAAGTGTCTTGCTCAGGACACAACGGACGTGACGAGGTTGGTACTAGGTGGGATTTGAACCAGGGACCCTCGGGTTGCGCACGGCCACTCTCTCACTGCGCCACGCCGTCCCCTAGTGGATGGTGAGATCGACAGGCGGATCGGTGCGGCGTCTTCAGTAATGCAGACGTTGTACCGATCCATTGTGGTGAAGAAGGAGCTGAGCCGGAAGGCAAAGCTCTCAATTTACCGGTCGATCTACGTTCCCATCCTCACCTATGGTCATGAGCTTTGGGTCATGACCGAAAGGATAAGATCACGGGTACAAGCGGCCCAAATGAGTTTGGGTCTCTCCCTTAGAGATAGGGTGAGAAGCTCTGCCATCCGGGAGGAACTCAAAGTAAAGCCGCTGCTCCTCCACATGGAGAGGAGCCAGATGAGGTGGTTCGGGCATCTGGTCAGGATGCCACCCGAACGCGTGTTTAGGGCACGTCCAACCGGTAGGAGGCCACGGGGAAGACCCAGGACACGTTGGGAAGACTATGTCTCCCGGCTGGACCAAGTGGCTGGGGAGAGGGAAGTCTGGGCTTCCCTGCTTAGGCTGCTGCCCCCGCGACCCAACCTGGTATAAGTGGAAAAAGATGGATGGATGGATGTAAATGTGTGGTATTGAGCCGGTGTCCTGCGGGCTCTCTTGGAAAGCTGTTTTACTTCTGATCGGGTGTCTTTCCTGCTAAATAGAACTTGACACGGCCTTAGGGCAGGGGTGTCCAAACTTTTTCCACTAAAAAAAATCAAAGCAAGCGGGGGCCATTGTGATATTTCTTATGTTAAAAACCAATACAATATAAGTACAAAAAATATACATTTGGGCCTCCACTCAGGCTTGATCCCGGGGACCCTAAAAGGTTATGGTCAAAAAAATATAAAAAATGTGTCATTATTCAGTATTATTATTTTTATTATTATTCAAGGTTTAAATCTCTAGATCAACATTAGGTCTATCTGTCAATATTTTGATTTCAAAGATTTAAGTTGTATGCTCTTTTTGTCAAAGAAAACCCTGTTTTTTATGGGAAAAAAACACAAAATATGTCATATTTTCACCCAATAACATTTTTAAGTGGAATATTTGAGATTATATAATAATCGGAGCCTTAAAAAGGTCAATAACTCATAACAACATTGATTTTAATTCATTAATATTATTTTTATTTTTTTAGCAATGACACTTAAAAACAAATTACACAATTTTGGGGGCTCCAAAAGGGTCCTACTCATCAAAGCAGGCAGGTGTAGGGAAGCTATGGCTCTAGAACCACTTTTGATGTCTGCATCTGGCTCTCAGATAACTTTTGATGACTGCACCTGGCTCTCAGATAAATCTGAGCTGACATTGCTTAACATAATAAATTATGAAGAATTACGCTGGTATTCACAGTGTTAAAAATAACGTTCAAATTACAAAACATTCTCATGCATTTTAATCCATCCATCCATTTTCTACCGCACCTGTTCAAGAAGTCGCATCAATGATAAGAAGTATTATATTTCTTATCAGTGAGCTTTAGAATAACTATGTTATTAAAAAGAATAAGAGACTTATTATACTCTAAAAATGTTGGTCTTACTTCAAAATGCACACATTTAGTTGTATTCAGTGTTAAAAAATATGATATGAATCTCACGGAAATACTTTTTGAAATATTTGGCTTTCATGGCTCTCTCAGACAAAAAGGTTCCCGACTCCTGCATTAAAGTGTTAAAAAATAAATCATGAATTTTATTAAATGCTTACTTTTAACACAATAACTTCCAGATCAACTTCAGATTATAATTTTCATTGTTGTTTATGTTCTTTGTTTATTTGTTTTAGGCCATGGGTGTCAAACTCAAATACAGAGTGGGCCAAAATGTAAAACCGAACAAAGCTGCGGGCCAAAGTTGAACAAATGAACCTTTTAATAGGGACCCAAACAAGTTGTGCATGAATATTGAACAAGCAAGGCTTATATAACTTTAGTGACATGCAAAATCCAGTTTCAAATAATAATAATTAAAAAATATCAATGGCATATCAAATAAAATCCATCCATCCATTTTCTACCGCTTATTCCCTTTTGGGGTCGCTGGCGCCTATCTCAAATAAAATAAAAATACAAATTGAATGCCTCTTTTCGGCGGCGGGTTTGAGTTGGGGCGGGGTTAGGTGGCAGCGGGGGTGTATATTGTAGCGTCCTGGAAGAGTTAGTGATGCAAGGGGTTCTGGGTATTTGTTCGGTTGTGTTTATGTTGTGTTACGGTGCGGATGTTCTCCCGAAATGTGTTTGTCATTCTTGTTTGCTGTGGGTTCACTGTGTGGCGTATATTTGGAACAGTGTTAAAGTTGTTTATACGGCCACCCTCAGTGTGACCTGTATGGCTGTTGACCAAGTATGCCTTGCATACCTTTAGTGTGTGTATGAGCCGCATATATTATGTGAGTGGGCCGGCACGCTGTTTGTATGGAGGAAAAGCGGGCGTGGTGACATGTAGAGAACGCCAAAGGCAGTGCTTTTATGGCCCGCCCCCAATATTATTGTCCGGGTGGAAATCGGGAGAAATTCGGGGGGGGGGCACTGAACTTCAGGAGTCTCTCGGGAAAATCAGGAGGGTTGATGAGTATGAGTATTAGTGGAGAATGTGGTGTTACAGCGGCGGGCCAGCTCTAATGTTCATTTAATATTGCCTCAAGGGCCAAATGAAATGACACGGGGGCCAGAGTTTGACACCCATGTTTTAGGCCCTTTTTAAAACAAACACAAAAAAAAACCAGCTTACTTTTTTATGTAGCAAACACAAAATATGCAACATTTTCCCCAAATAATATCTCAAAGTGGAATATTTAATGTGACATTATTGGAGGCTTGAATTGTTCACTAATTCATAGTGTCATTGATTTTGATTCATTATTATTTTTTTAATATTGTGTTATTAGAGTCAACATTGCAACATTTTCCTGTTACATTTCACCTTTTCGCTCTTTCATAACACTTTTTATGTTTTGTTTTTTAATTAGTATTTTTCCATTGTGCCGTGAGGCCGTTAAAAAAATGACCTGTGGGCCGCAAATGGCCCCCGGGGCCACACTTTGGACAACCTTGCATTAGGGTATCAAACACGCACACACACACACACACACACACACACACACACACACACACACACACACACACACACACACACAATGAAGGAGCTCATTACAGTAGAGTGGTGCGGGCGGTGATCCCTATAAGCAGGCTCACCGGATTAAAAGTTGATTCCCCCCGCGATTAGATGTGCCGAGTAGATTAGTTATGATGATGTCCTCCGAGGCACAGCGATAGGGCTTGTCGCCTGACGTCATGTAAACGGCACATAAAAAAAACAACAAAAAATGGGACCGACTTTTGCTGGTGTTTCCTGCCTTTACCCATTCAACATATCTTTACCTGCACATTGCCTACCTTCCCTGCATCCTGGGGTCACACTGGTGCTTCTTTCTTTCACCCATACATGCTGGTGTTTCCTGCCATCACCCAGACAACATATCTTTACCTGCACATTACCTACCTTCCCTGCATCCTGGGGTCACACTGGTGCTTCTTTCTTTCACCCATACATGCTACGACATTAATATCCATATGAATACCCCATCGGACCCACCGTGCGTAGCGCTACAGACTATAATTGATAGCTGTGGTATCACACAAATAATAAATGAACAGACGCATCGCAACGGTAATACGATAGACCTAGTGCTTGTCAGGGGTATCACCGTTTCCAAAGTTACGATACTCCCGTATACTAAAGTAATGTCCGATCATTACCTTATAAAATTTGAGATTTAGACGCATGTTCGTCAAACTAATAATAATAATAACTGCTTTGGCAGCCGCAACATTAATACGGCCACAACGACAACTCTTGCGGACCTACTGCCCTCGGTAATGGCACCATTCCCAAAATATGTGGGCTCTATTGATAACATCACTAACAACTTTAACAACGCCCTGCGCGAAACCATTGATAACATAGCACCGCTAAAGTTAAAAAAGGCTCCAAAAAAGTGTACCCCGTGGTTTACAGAAGAAACTAGAGCTCAGAAATTATTATGTAGAAAGCTGGAACGCAAATGGCGCACGACTAAACTTGAGGTGCACCATCAAGCATTTAGTGATGGTTTAATAACTTATAAACGCATGCTTACTTTAGCTAAAGCTAAATATTACTCAAATCTCATCCACCGTAATAAAAACGATCGTAAATTTTTGTTTAGTACGGTGGCATCGCTAACCCAACATGGGACTCCTTCCAGTAGCTCCACCCACTCGGCAGATGACTTTATGAAGTTCTTTAATAAGAAAATTGAAGTCATTAGAAAGGAGATTAAAGAATGCGTCCCAGCTACAACGGGGTTCTATTAACACTGACACGATTGTATATACGGCGGATACTGCCCTCCAAAATAGTTTCTCTCGTTTTGAGGAAATAACATTAGAAGAATTGTTACAACGTGTAAATGGAATAAAACAGACAACATGTTTACTTGACCCACTTCCTGGGAAACTGATCAAGGAGCTTTTTGTATTATTAGGTCCATCAGTGCTAAATATTATAAACTTATCACTTTCCTCGGGCACTGTTCCCCTAGCATTCAAAAAAGCGGTTATTCATCCTCTTCTTAAAAGACCTAACCTCGATCCTGACCTCATGGTAAACTACCGACCGGTGTCTCACCTTCCCTTTATTTCAAAAATCCTTGAAAAAATTGTTGCGGAGCAGTTAAATGAACACTTAGCGTCTAACAATCTATGTGAAACCTTTCAATCCGGTTTCAGGGCAAATCACTCGACTGAGACAGCCCTCGCAAAAATGACTAATGATCTATTGCTAACGATGGATTCTGATGCGTCATCTATGTTGTTGCTCCTCGATCTTAGCGCTGCTTTCGATACCGTCGATCATAATATTTTATTAGAGCGTATCAAAACACGAATTGGTATGTCAGACTTAGCCCTGTCTTGGTTTAACTCTTATCTTACTGATAGGATGCAGTGTGTCTCCCATAACAGTGTGACCTCGGACTACGTTAAGGTAACGTGTGGAGTTCCCCAGGGTTCGGTCCTTGGCCCTGCACTCTTCAGCATCTACATGCTGCCGCTAGGTGACGTCATACGCAAATACGGTATTAGCTTTCACTGTTATGCTACACGCCGGATTGTAGTCAGCTGGAGGTGTGTCTTAATGAAATTAAACAATGGATGTCCGCTAACTTTTTGCAACTTAACGCCAAAAAAACGGAGATGCTGATTATCGGTCCTGCTAGACACCGACCTCTATTTAATAATACAACTCTAACATTTGACAACCAAACAATTAAACAAGGCGACACGGTAAAGAATCTGGGTATTATCTTCGACCCAACTCTCTCCTTTGAGGCACACATTAAAAGCGTTACTAAAACGGCCTTCTTTCATCTCCGTAATATCGCTAAAATTCGCTCCATTCTGTCCACTAAAGACGCTGAGATCATTATCCATGCGTTTGTTACGTCTCGTCTCGATTACTGTAACGTATTATTTTGGGGTCTCCCCATGTCTAGCATTAAAAGATTACAGTTGGTACAAAATGCGGCTGCTAGACTTTTGACAAGAACAAGAAAGTTTGATCACATTACGCCTGTACTGTATATACCTTTATATACATATATACATACATATATACCTATACTGTATATACCTTTATATACATATATACATACATATATACCTATACTGTATATACCTTTATATACATATATACATACATATATACCTATACTGTATATACCTTTATATACATATATACCTGTACTGTATATACCTTTATATACATATATACCTATACTGTATATACCTTTATATACATATATACATACATATATAACTATACTGTATATACCTTTATATACATATATACATACATATATACCTATACTGTATATACCATTATATACATATATACATACATATATACCTATACTGTATATACCTTTATATACATATATACATACATATATACCTATACTGGCTCACCTGCACTGGCTTCATGTGCACTTAAGATGTGACTTTAAGGTTTTACTACTTACGTATAAAATACTACACGGTCTAGCTCCATCCTATCTTGCCGATTGTATTGTACCATATGTCCCGGCAAGAAATCTGCGTTCAAAGGACTCCGGCTTATTAGTGATTCCCAAAGCCCCAAAAAAGGTCTGCGGGCTATAGAGCGTTTTCCGTTCGGGCTCCAGTACTCTGGAATGCCCTCCCGGTAACAGTTCGAGATGCCACCTCAGTAGAAGCATTTAAGTCTCACCTTAAAACTCATTTGTATACTCTAGCCTTTAAATAGACTCCCTTTTTAGACCAGTTGATCTGCCGTTTCTTTTCTTTTTCTCCTATGTCCCACTCTCCCTTGTGGAGGGGGTCCGGTCCGATCCGGTGGCCATGTACTGCTTGCCTGTGTATCGGCTGGGGACATCTCTGCGCTGATGATCCGCCTCCGCTTGGGATGGTTTCCTGCTGGCTCCGCTGTGAGCGGGACTCTCGCTGCTGTGTTGGATTCGCTTTGGACTGGACTCTCGCGACTGTGTTGGATCCATTATGGATTGAACTTTCACAGTATCATGTTAGACCTGCTCGACATCCATTGCTTTCCTCCTCTCCAAGGTTCTCATAGTCATCATTGTCACCGACGTCCCACTGGGTGTGAGTTTTCCTTTCCCTTATGTGGGCCTACCGAGGATGTCGTAGTGGTTTGTGCAGCCCTTTGAGACACTAGTGATTTAGGGCTATATAAGTAAACATTGATTGATTGACGTTACAAGCAGTTTTGTCTGTGTTTTTTCCTAGGGGGCGCTAAAGCGCAATTTTGAGTTTTGGGTTTTTATTTTTTGATTAGATCAAAATTTTCACCAGTCCTGATGTGTGTGTCCAGTTTGGTGAGTTTTGAAGCATTTTAAGGGGGTCAAATTACAGCTCAAAGAGGCACAAATTAATTTTTTTAGGAAATTTTGTTTTGAAGGGGTTTTTGACAACTTTTGTTTGATTTTTTCTGAAAGAGGTCAGTGTATGAAATGTAGGTCTAAGTGAGACCTACATACAGGTGTTTGTTTCATTTCTCTACGACATTCCTAACGGAAGTTACAAGCAGTTTTGTCTGTGTTTTTTCCTAGGGGGCACTAGAGCGCAATTTGGAGTTTTGGGGTTTGTGTTTTTAATTAGATCACAATTTTCGCTAGTCCTGACGTGTGTGTCCAGTTTGGTGAGGTTTGAAAGCATTTTAAGGAGGTCAAATTACAGCTCAAAGAGGAAAAAATGAAATTTTTTAGGAAATTTTGTTTTGAAGGGGTTTTTGACAACTTTTGGTTGATTTTTGCTGAAGGAGGTTAGTATATGAAATATAGGTCTAAGTCAGACCTACATAAAGGTTTTGATTCATGTCTCTACGACATTCCTAACGGAAGTTACAAGCAGTTTTGTCTGTGTTTTTTCCTAGGGGGCGCTAGAGCGCAATTTTGAGTTTTGGGTTTTTGTTTTTTGATTATATCACAATTTTCACAAGTCCCGATGTGTGTGTTAAATTTGGTGAGTTTTAAAGCATGTTAAGGGGGTCCAATTACAGCTCAAAGAGGCGGCGGGATAATAATAATAGAAGCTTAGAAACACAATGGGGTCCTCTGTTCCAAAGGGACATTCGGTCCCTAAAAACTATTTTTATCCTTTTCCCGTAGTGCTCTTATTACCAGGGGAGATCCGGTGTTTACATGCATCAACATCCTTTCATCGCTACGCAACTTTCATCATCAAACACGGCATGGACCGCAGCCTGTTTTGCATACGTGTGAATAAGCAGCGGCGCCGCCTCCAAGGTTGTATTCAGTGCACGGGCCGAGCGAGCTTTCAAGCCGGACCAGGAGCATCACTTCCTGGGTGCTTCACCATGAGAGCTCAGTGGGTAATGAAGCTAAAGGGCCACGAGTGAGCGAGGCCTGAGCGGTCCGGTGAAGAGGGAGCGCGCTAGTGAAGGAGCACACTGAGCGCGCTAGTGAAGGAGCCCACTGAGAGCAACACCCATTATTGCACATGTGAGGATCCCGCCTTTGTTTGTTTTTGCAGCAGCAGCAAGTCCTCAAAAATAGCGGAGAGCTGATGTCTTGTAGGTTGGTTGAAAATTATTCCCAACATCTCTACGGTTTCTTTATGATACATCGCATACAGTATGTTACATATCTCTATAGAACATGTCTCAAAAACAGTAAGAAGAAGTGTTTCTGGTCTTCTGGTCTTCCTCCGGACAGAAGGGTGACATGGCAAAAGTTGCTTTAATACAAGAGTGTCCTTATACAGGACTGCAGTTCCTGGAGGAGGTCAGTACAAGAAAATGAGGCGCTCCTAACACGGAGAAGCCAAACCATTGGTTTTATCAGTGGCCTAGTGGTTAGAGTGTCCGCCCTGAAACGGGTAGGTTGTGAGTTCAAACCCCATGCCGAGTCATACCAAAGACTATAAGAATGGGACGCATTGCCTCCCTGCTTGGCACTCAGCATCAAAGGTTGGAATTGGGGGTTGAATCACCAAAAATGAGCCAACGCTGCTGCTCACTGCTCCCCTCACCTCCCAGGGGGGGATCAGGGGTGAATGCAGAGAATAATTTCACCACACCTAGTGTGTGTGTGACAATCATTGCTACTTTAACTTTTTAATATTCCTCCTTCCTGTCTCTTAGTGTGTGTGTTAAGTCAGGACAGCACTGAACTACTCATCTTAATCGTGATTTTAATCATATGCAACACTTATATGTAACTGTCTAACCCTGTTAAATGAGAAGAAAACAAAGATTGTTATCGGGCTGAAGTCAGGCTGCATACAAAATTAAATAAAAAATTAAAGCTGCAAGCAGCGATGGACGAGACAACTTAGGCTGCTGCCCCCGTGACCCAAGCCCGGATAAGCGTTAGAAGATGGATGTTTAGTAGCTTCTATTAGCAAACAGAAAGACTTACCAACTCGCCCTAATATCTTAACATGGACACACTCTCTCGTCGCAACTCCGCCCTGACGGTCGGCACCTATAACTTTACAATTACTTGTAACATGTTGGATGGTTGTTTTTACGATATGCAGGCAAACGACAACTTTAAAACATACCGGCTTAGCTACGCCACCTGGCAGCCATCTTGGTATAGACGATCACAGCCCCTCCCTCACGAATGTTGGTGCGTGCGCACCAGCAGCAGACGGTACGGAAAAAAACGGAGAAAAAAAACACGTCTCCCTCACTGTGTCTGCCCACGGCGGCCATCTTTGAAATGGTTTTCTTTGAAGGCTGATAAAATCAAAACCGTAGCAGTAATTAATACTCTTTCATCAACTTTTAATCCGAAGGGTTCAATCTCTCTCCTGTGGTAGTTTGAAGCTGACATGACAAACGCACTCAGAGGAAATAATGTTTTTAAAAAGGTGACCTGTTCTTACAAAACTTTTGTTCTGAAGGGGTAATTGCAAACTTCCTAATGATTTTTGCTGGGGGTTGTCAATATATGAAATGTAGGTCTAAGTGAGACCTATATAGAGTTTTTTGTTTGAAGTGCCTACGACATTTCTACTGGAAGTTACAGGCAGTTTTGTCTGTGTTTTCTTCTTAGGAGCAGTTTTGTCTGTGTTTTCATTCCTAGGGGGGAGTAGAGCGCAATTTTGAGTTTTGGGCTTTGTTTTTTGTTTTTTTATTAGATCGCAATTTTCGCCAGTCCTGATGTGTGTATCCAGTTTGGTGAGTTTTGAAGCATTTTAAGGCGGTCAAATAACAGCTCAAAGAGGCAAAAATGACATTTTTAGGAAACGTTTGTTTTGAAGGGGTTTTGCCAACTTCCTGTTGATTTTTGCTGAAGGATGTTAATGTCTGAAATCTAGGTCTAAGTAAGACCTACATAGAAGTTTTTGTTTCATGTCTCTACAAGATTCCTACTGGAAGTTAGAGGCAGTTTTGTCTGTGTTTTCTTCCTAGGAGCAGTTTTGTCTGTGTTTTCTTCCTAGGGAGCGCTAAAGCGCAATTTTGAGTTTTGGGCTTTGTTTTTTTTCATTAGATCGCAATTTTTCGCCAGTCCTGATGTGTGTGTCCAGTTTGGTGAGTTTTGAAGAATTTTAAGGGGGTCAAATTACAGCTCAAAGAGGCAAAAATTACATTTTAGGAAACTTTTGTTTTGAAGGGGTTTTGCCAACTTCCTGTTGATTTTTGTTGAAAGATAATGTATGAAATCTAGGTCTAAGTGAGACCTACATAGGCATGACAAACGCACTCAGAGGAGATAATGTTTGAAAAAAGGTGACCGGTTTTTACAAAACTTTTGTTTTGAAGGGGAAATTGCAAACTTTCTGTTGATTTCTGCTGGGGGTTGTCAATATATGAAATGTAGGTCTAAGTGAGACCTACATAGAAGTTTTTGTTTCATGTCGCTATGACATTCATACTGGAAGTTAGAGGCAGTTTTGTCTGTGTTTTCTTCCTGGGGGCCCTAGAGCGCAATTTTTAGTTTTGGGGTTAAGTTTTTTGAATAAATCGCAATGTTCTCCAGTCCTGATGTGTGTGTCAAGTTTTTTTAGTTTTGAAGCATGTTAGGGGGGTCAAATTACAGCTCAAGCTGCGGAATAATAACGAAAGAATAACATGCTAGAAATTCAATAGGGTCCCTAAAAATTGTAAAAAAAAAAAAAAAGGATTCCTAAAAAAAAAAAGACTAATACATCCATCTATATTTACATATAATTATGCAGTGCTAAAATAAATACATCAAAATTAAAAAAAGATAGTAATATTTGTGTTTCCTAAATAAAGTGCAAATGACAATACAGCTCCACCACTTTAGTCATAATTTTTGCGCTTAAGAAACTTGTTTGACATTGTATTATCGCCACAAGTGGTGGAAAAGTGTATTACAACCATTGTGAAAGCGATACATTTGGCGGTCCTTAAGAAGCACCGCCATAGAGGATCTCTGGCGTGTGTTTTTGATGGTAGATTGTCAAACTGGAGGCAGAGGTCCTGTCATTTACAGGATCTCTGACTCCTGCTGATCCGTCACAACAGCAAAGTGCTCCTGTCTTCTAGAAGATCGTCAACGAGCGTTTTTGTAGTACGTCCTCGCGTCACGTGGAGGATCTTTGAGTTGCATGGACGCAGTACTGTAGGTCCGTGTAGAGTTTTTATTTTTATTTGTATTTTTTTTATGTAGGCTTTAGATTTATGTTTAGCTGCCCTTCTTACAGGAAGTAAATGTAAGACACAAACACAACTTTTTGAGAGCATTAATTAGCTCTCAGTTCTCCCAAGGTTCTCTGCAGCCGTCCCAATTGTGTTTTATTCCTGCACTATGTGCTTTTATTCCTGCACTATGTGCTTTTATTCCTGCAATATGTGCTTTTATTCATGCACGCGCCAAAAGAAAAAAAAAAAGAACACACCAGTCACTTTTTGCACACCTGCACATTAATCAGTGTGACATTGCCATGGCAACCAAGGTGAAGAGATCCCAGGTGGCCACACACACACACACACACACACACACACACACACACACACACACACACACACACACACACACACACACACACACACACACACACACACACACATACACACACACACACACAGTATCAACATGTGAATATAGTCGTTTTCCAACTGTAGGGACTTTTTGGAGTTCCTATATCCTTTTTACTCCCCGGGCTGTTTTTCATCTGCGGCCCTAAGACTTTATAAGCCAGGGGTCCCCAAACTTTTTGACCTGGGGGCTGCATTGTGTTCCAAAAATGTGTGTGTGTGTGTGTGTGTGTGTGTGTGTGTGTATGCATGCATGCATGTATGCATGCATGCATATATGCATATATGCATGTATGCATGCATGCATATATGCAGATGACTTTATGAAGTTCTTTAATAAGAAAATTGAAGTCATTAGAAAGGAGATTAAAGACAATGCGTCCCAGCTACAACGGGGTTATAGTAACACTGACACGATTGTATATACGGCGGATACTGCAAATATCCAAAATAGTTTCTCTCGTTTTGATGAAATAACATTAGAAGGATTGTTACAACGTGTAAATGGAATAAAACAAACAACATGTTTACTTGACCCACTTCCTGGGAAACTTATCAAGGAGCTTTTTGTATTATTAGGTCTCAGTGCTAAATATTATAAACTTATCACTTTCCTCGGGCACTGTTCACCTACCATTCAAAAAAGCGGTTATTCATCCTCTCCTTAAAAGACCTAACCTCGATCCTGACCTCATGGTAAACTACCGACCGGTGTCTCACCTTCCCTTTATTTCGAAAATCCTCGAAAAAATTGTTGCAGAGCAGCTAAATGAGCACTTAGCGTTTAACAATCTATGTGAAACCTTTCAATCCGGTTTCAGGGCAAATCACTCGACTGAGACAGCCCTCGCAAAACTGACTAATGATCTATTGCTAACGATGGACTCTGATGCGTCATCTATGTTGCTGCTCCTCGATCTTAGCGCTGCTTTCGATACCGTCGATCATAATATTTTATTAGAGCGTATCAAAATACGAATTGGTATTTCAGACTCAGCCCTGTCATGGTTTAACTCTTATCTTACTGACAGGATGCAGTGCGTCTCCTATAACAGTGTGACCTCGGACTATGTTAAGGTAACGTGTGGAGTTCCCCAGGGTTCGGTCCTTGGCCCTGCACTCTTCAGCATCTACATGCTGCCGCTAGGTGACGTCATACGCAAATACGGTATTAGCTTTCACTGTTATGCTGATGACACCCAACTTTACATGCCCCTAAAGCTGACCAACACGCCGGATTGTAGTCAGCTGGAGGCGTGTCTTAATGAAATTAAACAATGGATGTCCGCTAACTTTTTGCAACTTAATGCCAAAAAAACGGAAATGCTGATTATCGGTCCTGCTAGACACCGACCTCTATTTAATAATACAACTTTAACATTTGACAACCAAATAATAAACAATGTGATTCGGTAAAAAAATCTGGGTATTATCTTCCACCCAACTCTCTCCTTTGAGTCACACATTAAAACCGTTACTAAAACGGCCTTCTTTCATCTCCGTAATATCGCTAAAATTCGCTCCATTTTGTCCACTAAAGACGCCGAGATCATTATCCATGCGTTTGTTACGTCTCGTCTCGATTACTGTAACGTATTATTTTCGGGTCTCCCAATGTCTAGCATTAAAAGATTACAGTTGGTACAAAATGCGGCTGCTAGACTTT
>NC_084633.1:22604322-22609322 GCF_033978795.1 Nerophis ophidion | reverse complement strand
AAATTACCGTATTTCCTTGAATTGACGCCGGGTAGATAGTATGCGCCTGCCTAGAATTACTGCCGGGTCAAACTCGTTTCGCAAAATAATTAGCATATGTCTAGAATTTCCGCAGGGTCAAACTCGTCACGTCACGAGTGACACTTCACCAGTCATCATTTTTCAAAATGGAGGAGGCTGATTTCAATCATTTGAAATCTCATAAAGGAAAGAACACTAAGAGCTATTCAGTAGGATTTAAGGTCTAAGCTATTGAATATGCTAAAAAGAACAGTAAGCAGCTATGTTTTATTAATATACCGTAGCTGCGTGTGTCAAATATGAGTATGGCTTCATATTTGCATAGTATGTATATATTATTCATGTTGTAAATAATTTTTATGGACAGAATTTCTAGGCACAGTCAAGGCGTTGAGGGGTTCCGGTTTCGTGGCTGCAGGATTAGGTCTCTGCTTTTTGCAGATGATGTGGTCCTGATGGCTTCATCTGGTCGGGATCTTCAGCTCTCACTGGATCGGTTCGCAGCCGAGTGTGAAGCGACTGGGATGAGAATCAGCACCTCCAAGTCCAAGTCCATGGTTCTCGCCCGGAAAAGGGTGGAATGCCATCTCCGGGTTGGGGAGGAGACCCTGCCCCAAGTGGAGGAGTTCAAGTACCTAGGAGTCTTATTCACGAGTGAGGGAAGAGTGGATGGTGAGATCGACAGGCGGATCGGTGCGGCGTCTTCAGTAATGCGGACGTTGTATCGATCCGTTGTGGTGAAGAAGGAGCTGAGCCGGAAGGCAAAGCTCTCAATTTACCGGTCGATCTACGTTCCCATCCTCACCTATGGTCATGAGCTTTGGGTCATGACCGAAAGGATAAGATCACGGGTACAAGCGGCCCAAATGAGTTTGGGTCTCTCCCTTAGAGATAGGGTGAGAAGCTCTGTCATCCGGGAGGAACTCAAAGTAAAGCCGCTGCTCCTCCACATGGAGAGGAGCCAGATGAGGTGGTTCGGGCATCTGGTCAGGATGCCACCCGAACGCCTCCCTAGGGAGGTGTTTAGGGCACGTCCAACCGGTAGGAGGCCACAGGGAAGACCCAGGACACGTTGGGAAGACTATGTCTCCCGGCTGGCCTGGGAACGCCTCGGGATCCCCCTGGAGGAGCTGGACCAAGTGGCTGGGGAGAGGGAAGTCTGGGCTTCCCTGCTTAGGCTGCTGCCCCCGCGACCTGACCTCAGATAAGCGGAAGAAGATGGATGGATGGATGTTGTAAATACACATCTTTATATATCTAGAAAGGCTGGTCCTAAAGAGGGAGGCATTTTTTCAGAGGTCTCAAGAAAGTAACAAATACAATAATGTGTGTGTGTGTGTGTGTGTGTGTGTGTGTGTGTGTGTGTGTGTGTGTGTGTGTGTGTGTGTGCACGGCAGAAGTTGCTAACAGACGACATTGGCCTCATGTTTGTGTGCAGCATCCAATTAGCAGAACACCACTTGGCTACAGTGATGGGCAGAATTCAAACATGTGCAAGCTCACTATTTACTTCTTGGAAAAAAAAACAAAAAAAACACATAAAGTACGCAGCTGCTCTGCGTGTCTTTTGTCCATGGGGCTAAAGATGCTGTTTTTTGAGCGCGTATCCCATGATGAGCCACAGGCGGCTTATTGTGCGTCTCCTGAGCCGAGCCTTTAGCTCGTACTTGTAACCTTTCTCATATCTGTCAATTCATCTGAAAGGCGTTCATGCCGAAAGATCAGCAGCCGGGCCGTCAGCGGGCTGCTGATCCGGGAGGTGTTGGTGACTAGGACTGCTTTATCTGTGCCACACATGCTGATTAGATGGAGGAACATGACGGCAGGAGATGATAGAATGACCCATGGCGGTACAAGTCCCTTCAGATTATTGTGCCTGTAATCCCCTTCTACCATGCACCCTGTTTTCTGGACCATAGGGCGCACTGCCCATGAGCGGCTCGATTCAGGTCTATTTTCAAACAAAAGGCGCACTGAAGGGGTCATATTATTATGATTTGTTTCTAAATAAAAGACTTCCTTGTGGTCTACATCAGTGTTTTTCAACCACTCTGCCGCGGCACACTAGTGTTCCGTGAGATACAGTCTGGTGTGCCGTGGGTGATTATCTAATTTCACCTATTTGGGTTCAAAATATTTTTGGAAAACCAGTAATTATAGTCTGCAAATTATGTGTTGTTGTTGAGTGTCTGTAGAGTAACCCTGTAATACTCTTACTGTGGAGCAGAGACGGCGTCCACATTGTACAATCGAAACTCACATGACAAACAACAATGTCCCCGCAAAGAAGGATAAAAACAACTTAAATAGTCTTGATTGCTAAAACAAAGCCAGAACGAATGTGACGCTTGTGTGGCATTGTAATGCCGGATTGGTTCTTCCGGGGATGCGTCGAAGCGATGAACACAACAAGGTAAGTTATAAATGGATTTATTAAATAATAAAAGGCTAGGAACAAAAACACTGCTGTAAAGAGAAAGCAAACCAAAAACAGAAAAACAGTTCCTCAGCATGTGAGCTGGAATCAACAAATGGCTTAGCGTAAAAGCTAGCGAGAATATACATACAAAGATGCAGGTCGAGAGTCGTCACTGTTGCGCGTGGGCAAATTAGGATCCGAGACTGAACAAAGAAAAGAGGAAAGCTTATATAGGGAGAAATCAAGGAGAACCAGGTGTGTAGAAAACGAGGAGCAGGTGAAATCAATGTGTAACCATGGTAACGGACTAAACAGGAAGTAAGTGGGTCAGAAGAGAATGAAACAAAGATGGAAAAATAAACATGTGAAGATCTGAGTCACAGATCGCAACAGTATTCCCCCCCCCAAAAAGACAGATTCCAGATGTCTCAAAGAAAACAAAAACAAATAAGAAACAACTTGAACCCCCTCCCCAAAAACAGAGTCCACAAACGAAGGGAGGGCGGAGGGAGGCCACGGTGGAGGGTCGCCAAGTCGTGTGTCCCCGAATCCACCGAGGACAAGTCAAGTGGCGGCGGCGGATGGAACGCCGCTGCCGAACAAGTTTTGGCGGGCGACCTCGAAAAGGCCACATTAGTGGCCGCCTCGCAGGATGAGGTGCCCGGCGAGGCGGACGACCCTGGCACGGCCACATCCGTGGCCGACATGGAGGAGGGAGTGTCTGGCGAGGAGGATGACCTCGCAGAGGCCACGCCCGTGGTCGACGTGGTGGACGACGCCTCAGCACCGAAATCCCAGCAGGCTTGGAAGCAGCAGACGAGGGTGCGGGGACTGCAGCCAAAGCAGGCCCGAGTGCAGCTGGCGAGGATGATGCGGGTGCTGCAGCCGCAGGAGTCGTCGGAGGCGGCCTGGGAGCCGCAGGAGTCGTCGGAGGCGGCCTGGGAGCCGCAGGAGTCGTCGGAGGCGGCCTGGGAGCCGCAGGAGTCGTCGGAGGCGGCCTGGGAGCCGCAGGAGTCGTCGGAGGCGGCCTGGGAGCCGCAGGAGTCGTCGGAGGCGGCCTGGGAGCCGCAGGAGTCGTGACTGGTGTGAGCTCCAGCCTCATCGTCGGCGCCGGTGTGGGCTCCAGCTTCTTCGTCGGCAGTGCTTGGCGGCGTGGAGCTGGTACCGGCGCTTGTCGAGGAGCTGGCACTGGAGTGGGCTCCAGCCCTGTCGACACAGGTGAAGGTTCCAGCCCCGTCGTTGACGCTGGTGTGGGCTCCAGCCCCGTCGTCGACGCTGGTGTGGGCTCCAGCCCCGTCGTCGGCGGTGCTTGGCGGCGCGGAGCTGGTACCGGCGCTTGGCGGCGTGGAGCTGGTACTGGAGTAGGCTCCAGCTCTGGAGCTGGTACTGGAGTGGGCTCCAGGCTAAAGTCTGTAACTGGTATGAGAACCAGTTCTGGGTCGGAGGCTGGTGTGAGAACCAGGTGGGAGTCTAGTGCTGGCTTGAGAACCAGGCTAGAAACATCAGTTTCTGGTGCGAGAACCAGACTACAGTTAAGTGCTGGTGTGAGAACCAAACTGGGAGAAATGCAGAACACCGGTGGTGGAGGATGTGCTTGAGGTAATGACCTCGCGAGTCTGAACACCGGTGGAGGAGGTCTACTTGGTCGTTGTGATTTGACCGGGGGAAACACAGGTGGAGGAGGTCTACAAGGCCGTTGAGACTTGGCCGGGGGAAAAACAGGTGGAGGAGGTCTACAAGGCCGTTGAGACTTGGCCGGGGGAAACACAGGTGGAGGAGGTCTACGAGGAAGAGCTAAGCGGAATACAGGTGGCGGCGGCCTAGGAGGAGCTAGCGGTTTAACGGGCCGAAAAACAGGTAAGGGTGGCCTCATAGGAGGTTGCGGTTTGACAGTTTTAAGAAATGGTAGCGTCTGCGCTACCTCCGCAACACAGCTATAGGCCATAGCCCCCCCCTCCAGACGGGAATCCCAGACCCGTTCCCTGTGGTCAGGGACTGACCATAAGGGAGGGTGGTGGGAGGTTTGGAGGCGGGCAGACTCCTCCCCTCTATATTGTCCAGAGTGTCCCTTTGAAAAGGGAGAAAAAACCTTGGACTTGGGCTGGGAATGAGGTTTTACAGGTGGAGTTGAAAAAGCAGATGGTTGGGATTTACCAGAATAATAAAAAGCAAAAATGTCCTGGAAATTCTGTATTTTATTATTAATGTTATTGTCATTTGAAAATGGATGAGAAAGAGAATCTTCCAAAAAAAAATTCCTCATTGATGATGTCATCAACGGAGGACGGGTTTGCGTTACCGGGAGGCGTCGACGAAATGACGTCATCTGCGCGGGACACAAGTTGAGAATTTGCCCAGTCGGTAAAACTGTTAGCAAAGTGTGTTATTGGGTCCCCAAACAATGGTGTAGGGGTTTTGTATGCGGACTGTAGGTTGCTGTGTTTATGAGGAGGGAGGCATGGAGTGGGAAAGTCACTGTCACGGGACGAAGCCATCGTTCGCGGCTTCCGCCTACGCGGACGAGCGCGAGCGCTGCGGGAGGGAAACTCACCGGACCGGG
>NC_084633.1:22564322-22599322 GCF_033978795.1 Nerophis ophidion | reverse complement strand
ATGGTACTATATTGTGATGTTATGAGCCAGGGAAAAAAGAACTACCCTACCCAGCATGCAACAGGAGTGAGGAGCATGTATAGGTTGTGTGTCGCCATGACGGCATCTTGTATGTTGTGATATGCACGCTCTGAAAGCAAACGTTAAGAAGTCAGCCAACACTCCTGGTCTGCATTATTCATAAATAGACAGACAACACATATACTCCGCTGCTTCACAGGCCGCTGGATGTAGCCGGCAAAGTATTCCCATGCTAGCTAGCCGCTCTAGCAAGCACGCCTCATTCAGTCCAAAACGGCCCGATCTATCCACATTCAGAATTGTCTGGCGGTCGTAAGTGATCCCGGAGTGACCACGCTGTAAGCCAGCCATGACATTTGCAGAATTGTCCGCTATTTTTGCCAAATGTTCCATCTTTACCAAGAGCCCCTCCACGCCGAAGTACATCCGGGAGATGCCATCTTGTTAAGAAAAGGCGTTAACAAAATAAAAGCATGTAAACAACATACGCAAATGCGCAATAAAATAATTGTCGGCGTTAATAGATTGATGAGTTAACTCGTAATTAACGCATTAATTAGCCCACCCCTACTTTTTAGACAATATGATTTGCTTGGTAGGCTAGAAGACACCAAGAGTAAGAAGTGGTAGAAAATGTATTTTAAAGGACATATTTCAAAGAAAAAATAATCTAAAAAAAAAAGCATATTTTTTTTAACTTTGGATTTCCCACTGGCGGTGTGGATCCGGCCCGCGGGCCGTAGTTTGGCGACCTCCTAATTTAAAGTTTCGATGTCTGTTTACTGGCGTCATATCGCAGTCTACATGTAACTCTCATGTGTGACTGCCATCTCCTGGCCACACTTATCATTACACCATGTACCAAATGAAATAGCTTTGAGGTCGGGTGTGATGTACTTTTGTTTTGTTATCCAGAAGAAGAAGAAGACCCGTGAGAGACCCCGGTCCCGTCCGGGGTGGAGCGGCACAAACCGTGGGAGAGCCAGCGGCAGACAGAAGAGCCCAGCACGGCGCCTCATGGGGGGAAATTGATTTTTCAGTTTTATCTGAGGAACTGACAGCGCCATGTTGCAGCTAACATCACCACTTAAACTTTGGAAATGTCACCTCCAATGTACACAATCATTCTGCTTGTGCTTACCAACCTCAAAGCTATTTTATTTGGTACATGGTGTAATGATAAGTGTGACCAGTAGATGGCAGTCACGCATAAGAGTTATATGTGTAGATAAGAGAGAGGTATAGACTGCCATATGATGGCAGTCACACATAGATATACGTGTAGACTGCAATATGATGGCAGTCACACATAAGAGATATAAGTGTAGACTGCAATATGATGGCAGTCACACATAAGAGATACGTGTAGACTGCAATATGATGGCAGTAACACATAAGAGATATACATGTAGACTGTAATATGATTGCCGTCACACAAGAGATACGTGCAGACTGCAATATGATGGCAGTCACACATAAGAGATATGTGTAGACTGCAATATGATGGCTGTCACACATAAGAGATATACGTGCAGACTGCAATATGATGGCAGTCACACATAAGAGATACGTGCAGACTGCAATATGATGGTAGTCACACACAAGAGGTATACGTGTAGACTGCAATATGATGGCAGTCAAACATAAAAAATATGTGTGGACTGCAATATGATGGCCGTCACACATAAGAGATATACGTGTAGACTGCCATATGATGGCAGTCACACAAGAGATATATGTGTAGACTGCAATATGATGGCAGTAACACATAAGAGATATACATGTAGACTGCAATATGATGGCCGTCACACATAAGAGATATACGTGTGGACTGCCATATGATGGCAGTCACACATAAGAGATATGTGTAGACTGCAATATGATGGCTGTCACACATAAGAGATATACGTGCAGACTGCAATATGATGGCCGTCACACATAAGAGATATACGTGTAGACTGCCATATGATGGCAGTCACACAAGAGATATATGTGTAGACTGCAATATGATGGCAGTCACACATAAGAGATACGTGTAGACTGCAATATGATGGCCGTCATACATAAGAGATACGTGTAGACTGCAATATGATGGCCGTCACACATAAGAGATATGTGTAGACTAAAATATGACTCAAGTAAACAACACTAACATTTTAAATGTTCCATTGAAAATATAGAATGTTACACACAGCGTTCAAAAATCCGTCAAAAGGTTTTAGTAGGACTTTGGTAAGCTATGAAGCTACACCGCTTGATGGATTGTACTGTGCTTCAACATAGGAGTATTATTATGCTGTGTGTATAAGGTAAGTATTATTATGCTGTGTGTATAAGGTAAGTATTATTATGCTGTGTGTATAAGGTAATACATATTATCTGGTGTTTTGTTTCACAATACTATGCAAAAGCAACTTTTCTTACTTTCTGGTACCTGCTGATCTGCATAATTCTTGAAAATTTGCGTGCGTCTGCCATCGTAGTCTGACGACACCGTAGTCGATAAGCTGCTTCTTTTTCCTCTATCTTCTTGTAATGTACATTCATCCTCTGTTGTTGTCATTTCTAATATAAAGTAGTGTAAAGTTCTTACTTATATCTGTCAATAAACTCGCCATGAAAGCACTAAAACATAGCGGTGTAGTGACTTTACATTATTCACCCAAGATTTTTGAGCTTCATAATGTTCTATACTTTCAATGGAACATAAAAGTTGTTTACTTGAGCCATATTGCAGTCTATACGTATCTCTTATGTGTGACTGCCATCCACTGGTCACACTTATCAGTTCACCATGTACCAAATAAAAAAGCTTCAAGGTCGGTAAGCACAACCAAAATTAGTGGAGTTTTGAGAAAATGAACGAATTTCAAGTGCACCTTATCGTCCGAAAAATACATTACTTCATGATGAAATATATCATTTTATTTGAACTTTTATTATTTGTCATTGTCATTCATCCATTTTCTGTTGCTTGTCCCTCCCGGGGAAGCAAGATTTAGAAATAGAAGGAGAATTGTAGGAGGGGGAATTGATGCTGTAAATGGGAGTTGTGTCTGGTCTTTGTTTGTGTGTACACACTCACTCCTGTGTGTGTGTGTGTATATACACTCATGTGTGTGTGAGATGCATCTATTCATGGCCTCTTGTGTGTTTGCAGGCAGGTAAACAGTGTGTGTGTGTGTGTGTGTGTGTGTGTGTGTGTGTGTGTGTGTAGCCAGGGAGCTGACCTATTCCTCAGACCGGAGGGGGCTCGGTGTTTAATGTCACCACCAGGGGGGGGCGACCACAGGGGGATGCCAGGGGGGGTCCGGCTGGGCTACGGGGCAATCAAGGCCAACAGAAAGGGGTGTGTGTGTGTGTGTGTGTGTTTTTCTTGATTTAAATATCAACAACTTGTATTACCAACTGGCTTTGTTTCTGTGATAGTGAGTCACGACCTTGTTAGAGGAAAAAACTAAACTAAGCGTGTTTGATTCTAGATGTATCTTTTCTTAGAATGCCTGTGCTGTCCTTCACACACAACATTGTCATGTTTTGACTGAAAAGCAGTAATACATATACACACACACATGCCTATTTATACACACAAATATACACACACACATACACACATTTGCACGTACATGTACAAACACAAACACACAAACACATACTTATACACACAAACACACACATACATAAACACACATATACACACATTAATAAACACACATATACACTTTCATATACACACACATAAACACATACTCATACATATACAGACACATACACACTAATATACACAGAAACACATACACACACACATACATATACTCATTTACATACACACATCTATACATATACACACGTATACACTTACACACATTAACACATACATAAATACACACATATACATATACGCACACATATACACATACTCATACATACACAGACACATACACATTAATATACACAGAAACACATACACACACATATACATATACTCATTTACATACACACACCTATACATATACACACGTATACACTTACACACATTAACACATACATATACACACATATACAAATACACACATACATATACACACATACATATACGCACACATATACACATACACACATTTACACACACATACACATACATATACACACACATACATGTACATATACATACACAAACATACACTTTCTTATACACACCATTATACATATACATATATACACGCACACATGCACGTACTTATACACACACATATACACATTCATAAACACATACATATTCACACACATATACACATTCATATACACACACAAATACACACACATAAACACACACACACAAACACATGCACACATTTACATACATAAACACATACACACAAACACACACATGTACACATTCATATACGCACACAAACATACACACACATTTACAAACAAATATACACATTCACACAAACATTTACACATTTATACACACACATACACATACACTTACACACTATACACACACAAACACATACACACATTTACACATTATTATACACACGTATACACACAAACATTCACATACATATACACATACACACATACACACATTCATATATGTACACATATAAATATACACATTCACACGTACATATATGTACACAAATATACACACACGTACATATACACATACACACATACATATATATACACATAAATATACACTTTCACAAACACATGTACACATTAATATATACACACACATATACACATTCACACGTACATATATGTACACAAATATACACACACACGTACATATACACATACATATATGTACACATATATACACTTTCACAAACACATGTACACATTAATATATACACACACATATACACATTCACACGTACATATATGTACACAAATATACACACACACGTACATATACACATACATATATGTACACATATATACACTTTCACAAACACATGTACACATTATTATATACACACACATATACACATTCACATTCATATACACATACACACACATATATGTACACATTTAAATATACACTTTCACAAACACACATAGACATTAATATATACACACACATACACATACACGTACACATACACCAGGGATGTTCAAACTTTAACCACAGAGGGCCACACACTGAAAAAAAGCAAGCAAGCGGGGGACATTTTGATATTTTTTCATTTTCAAAACCAATACAGTAAATATTTAAACCGGTAGGGTTCCCCTTCATTTTGGTTAATGTTAAAAGTGTTAAAAAAGAAGTCATTTATTACTACAGTATAGGGTTGAGCTGTATATTGGTACTAGTATAGTACCGATATACGAATGAATCATATTCGGTACTATACCGCCTCTGAAAAGTACCGGTATCCCCCCTTACCCAGCTCACCCTTTTTTAAACGGGCATTAGAGCGCGTCGTCGTCAAGTCATGTCATTGCTGGTTTACAAGCAGAGGAGCATGTTCGGCAGCGCACACACACAGAGTACTTACAAACAGACACATTGTCTAGACAGAAAAAGGAGAACGGACGCATTTTTTTTATAAAAAGAAAAGATAAAGCTGAAGTTATAACACTGACACACCCTCAGGAAGAGGTGCTTTTAGATAAGACATGGCTAGCTAGCTAGCGGCTAACATCCATCCACAGTGTTTTAGCTACTTCTAAATCACTAATAACAGTCAGTATGTGTTGGACTATCAACATCTATCCATTTTTTTTTAGTATTACCTTTTTTTTCGTCACGATGCATATTGAAAGAAATGCATTTTCCTTCTTTGATGACACGTGACTAAAGTGATGCAGATCAGCAAGAATACAAGTGTGCAGTCTGTCATGTCGATGTGATCATGTTTTGTTATGGTCATGTTCTGTTTTTGCACTTCCTGGTTTGTTTTGTCACCATGACTACCCATTAGTTTTCACCTGTCCTCATGTCTCACACCTGTTTTCACTAATCACCACAGTATGATTTAAGCCTGTCTGTTTCTGTTGTTCATTCTGGCAATATCACCCTCCATCACCTGCTACGCACCTTGTAATTCATGCCAATGATCCATGTCCCGTTCTCGTTCCGCTCCAAGTAAGTTTTCTCGTTATTTATGCCACAGTGCAAGTTTTTGTTTTATGTTCATAGTTTTGCCTTAGTGCGAGTTTTGTTTTCACAGCCAAGTTTTTGTACTGCCATTGTGCAGTTCTAGTGTTAAAATAAAAGATGTCTTTACCTTCATGCCATCTCCGGTCCAAGTTCACTTGCATCTCGGGAAAACAACCGCCTCGTAGTCCAAGTACTGACACAGTCATTGGGATGTTTCCATTGAAAAATGGGATTGCTTCTTTTGTTGTTTTCAAACCACAACTTGTATCCTCTGACGTTCCCACAATGAATGAGCAAGAGTTCCCTTGGCTGCCAGACACGTTCTACAGAACTTGCTGTCTACTGCACCAATTTCAAACAGCTGAGAAGATGTCTTTTATTGCCTTTGTTCTGGCTCCGTCTCCAGCAAAACACTCCCATTAATTAGTCGCAGCTAATTGGCACGCATTTTCATAAGCGAGATTAAGCGCAGTTTGTCTTCCGCCATCACGGCGCTTTAATTAACGCCGACGCTGGCAGAGAGATGCCATGGAGCTAATAAGCGTGCTTGAGGATGGCCTCTTCATTACATTCTTAAAAGGAGATTTTTAAACACCAGTGTATTGTTCAGAGTGAGTGGGCGGCCATTAGAATCCTGGCGCACTTTCAATGTTATCATTCCGTGCTCCAAGTTCTATTTCTTAGGGACGGCCGAGCAGGAATACTCAAACTCTCCGGTTAATCTCCTTCATCCTCTTAATTGCTGCTCTCTCATCTCTTTTTTATTGATCAGGTCTGCAGGCTTGATTTAGGGCAGACCTGGACAAAGTAAGCCCTGTTGAGCTTTTCAATCTGGCCCGCAAGACATTATCAAATCTTTTTTTTTTTTAGATATAAAGGGTAGCTGCCATTATGATGTGCACTCATGGTTTCTAATGACCTTAAGTCTTCAACTATACTAAGTCTGTCAATGGTTGGGATTTAGATAGATAGATAGATAGATAGATAGATAGATAGATAGATAGATAGATAGATAGATAGATAGATAGATAGATAGATAGATAGATAGATAGATAGATAGATAGATAGATAGATAGATAGATAGATAGATAGATAGATAGATAGATAGATAGATAGATAGTACTTTATTGATTGCTTCAGGAGAGTTCCTTCAGGAAAATTAAAATTCCAGCAGCAGTGTACAGAGTTGAGATCAATTTAAAGAAAAAAGTAAAAAGTAAATAATGGGGGTTTAAAAGGAAACAAAATAAAGAAATATTACAAAAATAATAAAAACAATGGGAATAACAGTATAACAGTAAAATAAGAATATAACAAGACAAAGTAGGGCAGGATTTGGGCTTATAACAGTTACTATGGTAATCTAATTAGTCACTATGGTCATTTTATTAGTTGATATGGTCATCTAATGAGTTACTATGGTCATCTAATGAGTTACTATGGTCATGTAATGAGTTACTATGGTAATCTAATTAGTTACTATGGTCATCTAATTAGTTACTATGGTCATCTAAGGAGTTACTATGGTAATCTAATTAGTCACTATGGTCATTTTATTAGTTGATATGGTCATCTAATGAGTTACTATGGTCATCTAATGAGTTACTATGGTCATGTAATGAGTTAGTATGGTCATCTAATTAGTTACTATGGTCATCTAATTAGTTACTATGGTAATCTAGTGAGTAACTATGGTCATCTAATGAGTTACTATGGTAATCTAATTAGTCACTATGGTCATTTTATTAGTTGATATGGTCATCTAATGAGTTACTATGGTCATCTAATGAGTTACTATGGTCATGTAATGAGTTACTATGGTAATCTAATTAGTTACTATGGTCATCTAATTAGTTACTATGGTCATCTAATTAGTTACTATGGTCATCTAATTAGTTACTATGGTCATCTAAGGAGTTACTATGGTAATCTAATTAGTCACTATGGTCATTTTATTAGTTGATATGGTCATCTAATGAGTTACTATGGTCATCTAATGAGTTACTATGGTCATGTAATGAGTTAGTATGGTCATCTAATTAGTTACTATGGTCATCTAATTAGTTACTATGGTAATCTAGTGAGTAACTATGGTCATCTAATTAGTTACTATGGTCATCTAATGAGTTACTATGGTCATGTAATGAGTTACTATGGTCATTTAATGAGTTACTATGGTCATCTAATTAGTTACTATGGTCATCTAATGAGTTACTATGGTCATGTAATGAGTTACTATGGTCATTTAATGAGTTAGTATGGTCATCTAATTAGTTACTATGGTCATCTAATTAGTTACTATGGTAATCTAGTGAGTAACTATGGTCATGTAATGAGTTACTATGATCATCTAGTGAGTTACTCTGGTCATCTAATTAGTTACTATGGTCATCTAATGAGTTACTATGGTCATCTAATGAGTTACTATGGTCATCTAATTAGTTACTATGGTCATATAATTAGTTACTATGGTCATATAATTAGTTACTATGGTCATCTAATTAGTTACTATGGTCATCTAATTAGTTACTATGGTAATCTAGTGAGTAACTATGGTCATGTAATGAGTTACTATGATCATCTAGTGAGTTACTCTGGTCATCTAATTAGTTACTATGGTCATCTAATGAGTTACTATGGTCATCTAATGAGTTACTATGGTCATCTAATGAGTTACTATGGTCATCTAATTATTTACAATGGTCATATAATTAGTTACTATGTTCATCTAATTAGTTACTACGGTCATCTAATGAGTTGATATGGTCATCTAACGAGTTGCTATGGTCATCTTGTGAGTTACTATGGTCATCTAATGAGTTACTATGGTCATCTAATGAGTTACTATGGTCATCTAATGAGTTACTATGGTCATCTAATGAGTTACTATGGTCATCTAATTAGTTACTAAGGTAATCTAATGAGCAACTATGGTCATATATTTAGTCAATATGGTCATCTAATTAGTTACTATGGTCATCTAATGAGTTACTATGGTCATATATTTAGTCAATATGGTCATCTAATTAGTTACTATGGTCATCCAAATGTGTCCCTCGCTCCCACCCTCCGGAACAAATACACGTCTATTGTCCTCCTCAGCTGGGCACAGGATGAGATGAGAAGGGAGTATTGCTATTTCTCACATTCCTAAAGCAAAGGTTAACTTGCAGATTATAAAAGAGTACAAAGAGAAAACACTAGCCATTTCAAATAGGACTATAGAAAGAAACAACTCTTAAATATGGATAGATGTAGATATCTCTCTCCGTCATAGGTCATACTTTTCTAGCAGACGTTGGCGAGGGCGGCGCTAATCGAGACACAAGCTGTAACCTTTGAGGTAAGAAGAATTATGCCAATGCTGGGATGAGGTAGAGGAAAGCAACAAGGACAGTGTCATGTCTCACCACACCAGTCACTTTGAAGAATCTGAGCTCCTCAGAGTTATCGTATCAATTTACATATGCGATCACAATATCCACTTGCCGATGAATCGTGCCGGGTTCTGTTGAGCAGCGAGCCCTGTGTTCTCTTCCCACTGACATTTTGGGAAAATGGGCAGTCTCAGCCCTAAGGAGCTGAAGTGAGCCTCTGGTAATCTAAGTGACAAACTGCAGCTGATTTACACATGACCTCATTTGGCTGCAGCTGATATTTAACTGCTGAACTGGAAGCAGAGAAGCATCTTGCAGTTCATTCCTAATGAGCCTCAGTACAGAAGCTGTGTCACACAGACAATCACACTCAGGGCCCGTGTCGCAAAAGGTTTACGTGCACTAAAACACACATATATTATATATATATATATATATATATATATATATATATATATATATATATATGTGTGTATATATATATATATATATATATATATATATATATATATATATATATATATAAATACACATGCAAACCTGACAGCACACGCAAAGCGCTAAAGTACTAAAAGTGTGCAAAGTGGATAGCTCCGCTTAAGTGTGCGTATGATTCATTGATCCGTCTTCATTAATATGCAAAATATCATATTTTACGGACTATAAGGTGCACTTCCATCCATCATTCCAACTCTCCTGACGGAATAAATAAAGTACTATATATAATATAATCCATTTTCTAACGCCTGTCCTTTTCGGAATCGCGGGGGTCACTGGAGCCTATCTCAGCTGCATTCGGGTGGAAGGCGGCGCACACCCTAGACAAGTCGCCACCTCATCACAGGGCCATATATATATATATATATATATATATATATATATATATATATATATATATATATATACACACACACACACACACATTAGGTCAGGAAAAAACACAGAGTCTACATCATCCCTAGAAGCCTGTTTCGCAGGTTATTGCTCTTCCCTGCTCTTCAGGGGACCTTACCAAAAATATTTTTTTAAATCCCCTGAAGAACAGGAAAACATTGGAGGCTTATAGGGATGATACAGCCCCTGTTCCCCTTCCCGACCCATCATATATTCCGCTCTACCCTGATATTGAGCACTGTATAACAGTGAAGTGAATTATATTTATATAGCGCTTTTCTCAAGTGACTCAAAGCGCTTTACATAGTGAAACTCAATATCTAAGTTCCATTTAAAGCAGTGTGGGTGGCACTGGGAGCAGGTGGGTAAAATGTCTTGCCCAAGGACACAACGGCAGTAACTAGGAAGGCACAAGCGGGAATCGAACCTGCAACCCTCAAGTTGCTGGCACGGCCACGCTACCAACCGAGCTACCAAATAAACCACAGAACACTCTACTAATATATATATATATATATATATATATATATATATATATATATATATATATATATATATATATATATATATATATATATATATATAGCAGCGTTCCCAATTAGCCTGTTCACCTGTGGGATGTTCCAAATAAGTGTTTGATGAGCATTCCTCAACTTTCTCAGTCTTTTTTGCCACTTGTGCCGGCTCATCAAATTCCATATGAGCTAATGGACTTGCAAATCATTATTTTCTGTTTTCATTTACGATTCACACAACGTGCCAACTTTACTGGTTTTGTACATTTAAAAAAAAAAAGGAATACACACCAATTTTATGAAAATGCATCTTTTTCCTGTAACATACAATTTGAACAGGATAGTAAGGTGCATATTAAAGTGAAAATGATAGTAAGGTGCATAATAAAGTTGAACAGAATAGTAAGGTGTATAATAAAGTTGAACAGGATAGTAAGGTGTATAATAAAGTTGAACAGGATAGTAAGGTGTATAATAAAGTTGAACAGGATAGTAAAGGTGTATAATAAAGTTGAACAGGATAGTAAAGGTGTATAATAAAGTTGAACAGGATAGTAAGGTGTATAATAAAGTTGAACAGGATAGTAAGGTGTATAATAAAGTTGAACAGGATAGTAAAGGTGTATAATAAAGTTGAACTGAACAGTGAAGGTGTATAATAAAGTTGAACAGGATAGTAAAGGTGTATAATAAAGTTGAACAGGATAGTGAAGGTGTATAATAAAGTTGAACAGGATAGTGAAGGTGTATAATAAAGTTGAACAGGATAGTAAGGTGTATAATAATGTTGAACAGGATAGTAAGGTGTATAATAATGTTGAACAGGATAGTAAAGGTGTATAATAAAGTTGAACAGGATAGTAAAGGTGTATAATAAAGTTGAACAGGATAGTAAAGGTGTATAATAAAGTTGAACAGAGTAGTGAAGTGTATAATAAAGTTGAACAGGATAGTGAAGTGTATAATAAAGTTGAACAGGATAGTAAGGTGTATAATAAAGTTGAACAGGATAGTAAAGGTGTATAATAAAGTTGAACAGGATAGTAAAGGTGTATAATAAAGTTGAACAGGATAGTTAAGGTGTATAATAAAGTTGAACAGGATAGTAAAGGTGTATAATAAAGTTGAACAGGATAGTGAAGTGTATAATAAAGTTGAACAGGATAGTAAGGTGTATAATAAAGTTGAACAGAACAGTGAAGGTGTATAATAAAGTTGAACAGGATAGTTAAGGTGTATAATAAAGTTGAACAGGATAGTAAAGGTGTATAATAAAGTTGAACAGGATAGTGAAGTGTATAATAAAGTTGAACAGGATAGTGAAGGTGTATAATAAAGTTGAACAGGATAGTGAAGGTGTATAATAAAGTTGAACAGGATAGTAAAGGTGTATAATAAAGTTGAACAGGATAGTAAAGGTGTATAATAAAGTTGAACAGAATAGTGAAGGTGTATAATAAAGTTGAACAGGATAGTAAAGGTGTATAATAAAGTTGAACAGGATAGTAAAGGTGTATAATAAAGTTGAACAGGATAGTAAAGGTGTATAATAAAGTTGAACAGAATAGTGAAGTGTATAATAAAGTTGAACAGGATAGTAAGATGTATAATAAAGTTGAACAGGATAGTAAGGTGTATAATAAAGTTGAACAGAGTAGTGAAGTGTATAATAAAGTTGAACAGGATAGTAAGGTGTATAATAAAGTTGAACAGGATAGTAAAGGTGTATAATAAAGTTGAACAGGATAGTAAAGGTGTATAATAAAGTTGAACAGGATAGTAAAGGTGTATAATAAAGTTGAACAGAGTAGTGAAGTGTATAACAAAGTTGAACAGGATAGTAAAGGTGTATAATAAAGTTGAACATGATAGTAAAGGTGTATAATAAAGTTGAACAGAGTAGTGAAGTGTATAATAAAGTTGAACAGGATAGTAAAGGTGTATAATAAAGTTGAACAGGATAGTAAAGGTGTATAATAAAGTTGAACAGAGTAGTGAAGTGTATAATAAAGTTGAACAGAATAGTAAAGGTGTATAATAAAGTTGAACAGGATAGTAAAGGTGTATAATAAAGTTGAACAGGATAGTAAGGTGTATAATAAAGTTGAACAGGATAGTGAAGTGTATAATAAAGTTGAACAGGATAGTAAAGGTGTATAATAATTTTGAACAGGATAGTAAGGTGTATAATAATGTTGAACAGGATAGTAAGGTGTATAATAATGTTGAACAGGATAGTAAGGTGTATAATAATGTTGAACAGGATAGTAAAGGTGTATAATAAAGTTGAACAGGATAGTAAAGGTGTATAATAAAGTTGAACAGGATAGTTAAGGTGTATAATAAAGTTGAACAGGATAGTAAAGGTGTATAATAAAGTTGAACAGGATAGTGAAGTGTATAATAAAGTTGAACAGGATAGTAAGGTGTATAATAAAGTTGAACAGAACAGTGAAGGTGTATAATAAAGTTGAACAGGATAGTTAAGGTGTATAATAAAGTTGAACAGGATAGTAAAGGTGTATAATAAAGTTGAACAGGATAGTGAAGTGTATAATAAAGTTGAACAGGATAGTGAAGGTGTATAATAAAGTTGAACAGGATAGTGAAGGTGTATAATAAAGTTGAACAGGATAGTGAAGGTGTATAATAAAGTTGAACAGGATAGTAAAGGTGTATAATAAAGTTGAACAGAATAGTGAAGGTGTATAATAAAGTTGAACAGGATAGTAAAGGTGTATAATAAAGTTGAACAGGATAGTAAAGGTGTATAATAAAGTTGAACAGGATAGTAAAGGTGTATAATAAAGTTGAACAGAATAGTGAAGTGTATAATAAAGTTGAACAGGATAGTAAGATGTATAATAAAGTTGAACAGGATAGTAAGGTGTATAATAAAGTTGAACAGAGTAGTGAAGTGTATAATAAAGTTGAACAGGATAGTAAGGTGTATAATAAAGTTGAACAGGATAGTAAAGGTGTATAATAAAGTTGAACAGGATAGTAAAGGTGTATAATAAAGTTGAACAGGATAGTAAAGGTGTATAATAAAGTTGAACAGAGTAGTGAAGTGTATAACAAAGTTGAACAGGATAGTAAAGGTGTATAATAAAGTTGAACAGGATAGTAAAGGTGTATAATAAAGTTGAACAGAGTAGTGAAGTGTATAATAAAGTTGAACAGGATAGTGAAGTGTATAATAAAGTTGAACAGGATAGTAAGGTGTATAATAAAGTTGAACAGAACAGTGAAGGTGTATAATAAAGTTGAACAGGATAGTTAAGGTGTATAATAAAGTTGAACAGGATAGTAAAGGTGTATAATAAAGTTGAACAGGATAGTGAAGTGTATAATAAAGTTGAACAGGATAGTGAAGGTGTATAATAAAGTTGAACAGGATAGTGAAGGTGTATAATAAAGTTGAACAGGATAGTAAAGGTGTATAATAAAGTTGAACAGGATAGTAAAGGTGTATAATAAAGTTGAACAGAATAGTGAAGGTGTATAATAAAGTTGAACAGGATAGTAAAGGTGTATAATAAAGTTGAACAGGATAGTAAAGGTGTATAATAAAGTTGAACAGGATAGTAAAGGTGTATAATAAAGTTGAACAGAATAGTGAAGTGTATAATAAAGTTGAACAGGATAGTAAGATGTATAATAAAGTTGAACAGGATAGTAAGGTGTATAATAAAGTTGAACAGAGTAGTGAAGTGTATAATAAAGTTGAACAGGATAGTAAGGTGTATAATAAAGTTGAACAGGATAGTAAAGGTGTATAATAAAGTTGAACAGGATAGTAAAGGTGTATAATAAAGTTGAACAGGATAGTAAAGGTGTATAATAAAGTTGAACAGAGTAGTGAAGTGTATAACAAAGTTGAACAGGATAGTAAAGGTGTATAATAAAGTTGAACATGATAGTAAAGGTGTATAATAAAGTTGAACAGAGTAGTGAAGTGTATAATAAAGTTGAACAGGATAGTAAAGGTGTATAATAAAGTTGAACAGGATAGTAAAGGTGTATAATAAAGTTGAACAGAGTAGTGAAGTGTATAATAAAGTTGAACAGAATAGTAAAGGTGTATAATAAAGTTGAACAGGATAGTAAAGGTGTATAATAAAGTTGAACAGGATAGTAAGGTGTATAATAAAGTTGAACAGGATAGTGAAGTGTATAATAAAGTTGAACAGGATAGTAAAGGTGTATAATAATTTTGAACAGGATAGTAAGGTGTATAATAATGTTGAACAGGATAGTAAGGTGTATAATAATGTTGAACAGGATAGTAAGGTGTATAATAATGTTGAACAGGATAGTAAAGGTGTATAATAAAGTTGAACAGGATAGTAAAGGTGTATAATAAAGTTGAACAGGATAGTAAAGGTGTATAATAAAGTTGAACAGAGTAGTGAAGTGTATAATAAAGTTGAACAGGATAGTGAAGTGTATAATAAAGTTGAACAGGATAGTAAGGTGTATAATAAAGTTGAACAGGATAGTAAAGGTGTATAATAAAGTTGAACAGGATAGTAAAGGTGTATAATAAAGTTGAACAGGATAGTTAAGGTGTATAATAAAGTTGAACAGGATAGTAAAGGTGTATAATAAAGTTGAACAGGATAGTGAAGTGTATAATAAAGTTGAACAGGATAGTAAGGTGTATAATAAAGTTGAACAGAACAGTGAAGGTGTATAATAAAGTTGAACAGGATAGTTAAGGTGTATAATAAAGTTGAACAGGATAGTAAAGGTGTATAATAAAGTTGAACAGGATAGTGAAGTGTATAATAAAGTTGAACAGGATAGTGAAGGTGTATAATAAAGTTGAACAGGATAGTGAAGGTGTATAATAAAGTTGAACAGGATAGTGAAGGTGTATAATAAAGTTGAACAGGATAGTAAAGGTGTATAATAAAGTTGAACAGAATAGTGAAGGTGTATAATAAAGTTGAACAGGATAGTAAAGGTGTATAATAAAGTTGAACAGGATAGTAAAGGTGTATAATAAAGTTGAACAGGATAGTAAAGGTGTATAATAAAGTTGAACAGAATAGTGAAGTGTATAATAAAGTTGAACAGGATAGTAAGATGTATAATAAAGTTGAACAGGATAGTAAGGTGTATAATAAAGTTGAACAGAGTAGTGAAGTGTATAATAAAGTTGAACAGGATAGTAAGGTGTATAATAAAGTTGAACAGGATAGTAAAGGTGTATAATAAAGTTGAACAGGATAGTAAAGGTGTATAATAAAGTTGAACAGGATAGTAAAGGTGTATAATAAAGTTGAACAGAGTAGTGAAGTGTATAACAAAGTTGAACAGGATAGTAAAGGTGTATAATAAAGTTGAACAGGATAGTAAAGGTGTATAATAAAGTTGAACAGAGTAGTGAAGTGTATAATAAAGTTGAACAGGATAGTAAAGGTGTATAATAAAGTTGAACAGGATAGTAAAGGTGTATAATAAAGTTGAACAGAGTAGTGAAGTGTATAATAAAGTTGAACAGAATAGTAAAGGTGTATAATAAAGTTGAACAGGATAGTAAAGGTGTATAATAAAGTTGAACAGGATAGTAAGGTGTATAATAAAGTTGAACAGGATAGTGAAGTGTATAATAAAGTTGAACAGGATAGTAAAGGTGTATAATAAAGTTGAACAGAGTAGTGAAGTGTATAATAAAGTTGAACAGGATAGTAAAGGTGTATAATAAAGTTGAACAGGATAGTAAAGGTGTATAATAAAGTTGAACAGAGTAGTGAAGTGTATAACAAAGTTGAACAGGATAGTAAAGGTGTATAATAAAGTTGAACAGGATAGTAAAGGTGTATAATAAAGTTGAACAGAGTAGTGAAGTGTATAATAAAGTTGAACAGGATAGTAAAGGTGTATAATAAAGTTGAACAGGATAGTAAAGGTGTATAATAAAGTTGAACAGAGTAGTGAAGTGTATAATAAAGTTGAACAGAATAGTAAAGGTGTATAATAAAGTTGAACAGGATAGTAAAGGTGTATAATAAAGTTGAACAGGATAGTAAGGTGTATAATAAAGTTGAACAGGATAGTGAAGTGTATAATAAAGTTGAACAGGATAGTAAAGGTGTATAATAAAGTTGAACAGAGTAGTGAAGTGTATAATAAAGTTGAACAGGATAGTAAAGGTGTATAATAAAGTTGAACAGAGTAGTAAAGGTGTATAATAAAGTTGAACAGGATAGTAAAGGTGTATAATAAAGTTGAACAGAGTAGTAAAGGTGTATAATAAAGTTGAACAGAGTAGTGTGTTGGGATGTCGCATGGCTGCAGTTGTGTGACCTCAAGTATGCAAAAATCCAGGAGAGCAGAAAGCCGGTAAGATGATTTTAATTTCATCAAAGTAAAAGATATAAACAGAAAGCAGTCTTGCATGGAGATGTTCCCAACATGGTTTTAACTTCGAGCACTGAGGAGTGCTCGAGTGAAACATAAATAGACCTATGTTGATTGACAGCAGCTGAGGACCGCTGCCAATCAACGGCGAGTGTGACAAAAACAGTGCTCAGCGGAGTAAACAGGAAGTATGACAAAATAAGAGCACTGAACAGGAAACAAAGTACAAAACACGAAAAACTATCAGAAAGTAAGTGACAGATCGTTACAGGACCTCCCCCTCAAGGAACAGATACCAGATGTTCCCTGGAAAAGAAAAATGGAAAAAAATGTCCACAAAGTAAGGGAGGATGGAAGGAGGATTTGGTGGAAGGTCGCCAAACCTTGTGTCCCCGCAGCCAGCGAGGGAAAGTCAGGTGGCGACGGCGCGTAGAGCGCCGCTGGAACTGGCGGGGCGGGCGGCCACGGAACAGCCACATCATTGGCCGAAAAAGAGACGAGTGCATCCCGCGAGGAGGACGCCCAGGGCACGGCCACATCCGCGGCTGACGTGGAGGCGGGCGCGCTGAAGCAGGCCCGGAGACAGCAGACAAAGCGGCGGGGGCTGCAGCCAAAACAGATACCTCTGCAGGAGGCGGCTGAGGAGCCGATGTTGGTGCCGGCGTGGAAGCGGCAGACGTCATCAACGGCGTGGAAGCGGCAGACGTCATCGGCGGCGTGGAAGCGGCAGACGTCATCGGCGGCGTGGAAGCGGCAGACGTCATCGGCGGCGTGGAAGCGGCAGACGTCATCGGCGGCGTGGAAGCGGCAGACGTCATCGGCGGCGTGGAAGCGGCAGACGTCATCGGCGGCGTGGAAACGGCAGACGTCATCGGCGGCGTGGATGCGGCAGACGTCATCGGCGGCGTGGAAGCGGCAGACGTCATCGGCGGCGTGGAAGCGGCAGACGTCATCGGCGGCGTGGAAGCGGCAGACGTCATCGGCGGCGTGGAAGCGGCAGACGTCATCGGCGGCGTGAAAGCGGCAGACGTCATCGGCGGCGTGAAAGCGGCAGACGTCATCGGCGGCGTGAAAGCGGCAGACGTCATCGGCGGCGTGAAAGCGGCAGACGTCATCGGCGGCGTGAAAGCGGCAGACGTCATCGGCGGCGTGAAAGCGGCAGACGTCATCGGCGGCGTGAAAGCGGCAGACGTCATCGGCGGCGTGAAAGCGGCAGACGTCATCGGCGGCGTGAAAGCGGCAGACGTCATCGGCGGCGTGAAAGCGGCAGGCGTCATCGGAGGCGTGATTGTTGCAGATGTCATCGGCGGCGTGAAAGCGGCAGATGACGCCGGGCGAGGAGCAGCAAATGCTGGCCGAGGAATAGCGGATGCCGGCGGTGACGAAGCCCGGCGTGGTGCTGCTCTTGGCGGCGTTGGGGCTCGGCGTGGAGCCGGCGTTGGGGCTCGGCGTGGAGCCGGCGTTGGGGCTCGGCGTGGAGCCGGCGTTGGGGCTCGGCGTGGAGCCGGCGTTGGGGCTCGGCGTGGAGCCGGCGTTGGGGCTCGGCGTGGAGCCGGCGTTGGGGCTCGGCGTGGAGCCGGCGTTGGGGCTCGGCGTGGAGCCGGCGTTGGGGCTAGGCGAAAGCCCGCCAGGGACGTAGATGTCTCCGTGGAAGGAGACGCTGGCGGGGATGACAGCGGTGTGTGCCTGGCTGCACCGCAGTGTATAGTGGGCCCCCCTCCACTAGGTGGCTGCCAGACACCGTTCACACATGCGGGAAAACGTGCCTGCTCGTCGGAGTCCCCCGGTGCGAAAACCAGGGACGGGCGGGAGGGGACCAGGAGGAGGGACGAAGACACGTCCCGTGCCAAGTCCCAGCAGGAGGACAAAAGCGACCTCACTGTGGGCTCCACTGGAGCTCTCGGCGAACCAAAAAAGAGAGCGGGAGCTGGCAAAAAGAGCAGCCGGGGAGCAGCCGCTGGAAGCTGCGTAGGAGCAGGGAGAAGCAGCTCAGCAGACGACGGGAAGGATGGCGGCGGCGGACGTGCCGGTCGGAGAGCCGCAGTCGGCGACGGAGCCGCAGGAGCCGCGAGACGTGAAGGAGGAGGCGGGCGCGCCGGTCGGTGAGCCGTAGCCGGCAGCGTTGCCGAGAGGAAGGATGGCGGCGGAGGACGCGCCGGTCGGAGAGCCGTAGCCGGTAGCGTTGCCGCGGGAGCCGCGAGGCATGCAGGAAGTGGCGGACGCGCCGGTCGGAGAGCCGAAGCCGGTGGCGTTGCCGCGGGGAGAGGGTCCGCGTCTGTAGGCTGGGACCGCACAAACCTGGCCTTCAAGTCCTCCAGGAATTGTGCGGTCCAGAACGTCGGCTGAGGATTGCCGACAGGGATTCTCGCGAGGTCACAATTTTCTGGCTCGAAGTTACTGTTGGGATGTCGCATGGCTGCAGTTGTGTGACCTCAAGTATGCAAAAATCCAGGAGAGCAGAAAGCCGGTAAGATGATTTTAATTTCATCAAAGTAAAAGATATAAACAGAAAGCAGTCTTGCATGGAGATGTTCCCAACATGGTTTTAACTTCGAGCACTGAGGAGTGCTCGAGTGAAACATAAATAGACCTATGTTGATTGACAGCAGCTGAGGACCGCTGCCAATCAACGGCGAGTGTGACAAAAACAGTGCTCAGCGGAGTAAACAGGAAGTATGACAAAATAAGAGCACTGAACAGGAAACAAAGTACAAAACACGAAAAACTATCAGAAAGTAAGTGACAGATCGTTACATAGTGAAGTGTATAATAAAGTTGAACAGGATAGTAAGGTGTATAATAAAGTTGAACAGGATAGTAAAGGTGTATAATAAAGTTGAACAGAGTAGTGAAGTGTATAATAAAGTTGAACAGAATAGTGAAGTGTATAATAAAGTTGAACAGGATAGTAAAGGTGTATAATAAAGTTGAACAGAATAGTGAAGTGTATAATAAAGTTGAACAGGATAGTAAAGGTGTATAATAAAGTTGAACAGAATAGTGAAGGTGTATAATAAAGTTGAACAGGATAGTAAAGGTGTATAATAAAGTTGAACAGGATAGTAAAGGTGTATAATAAAGTTGAACAGGATAGTGAAGGTGTATAATAAAGTTGAACAGGATAGTAAAGGTGTATAATAAAGTTGAACAGGATAGTAAAGGTGTATAATAAAGTTGAACAGGATAGTAAAGGTGTATAATAAAGTTGAACAGGATAGTAAGGTGTATAATAAAGTTGAACAGGATAGTAAGGTGTATAATAAAGTTGAACAGGATAGTAAGGTGTATAATAAAGTTGAACAGAATAGTGAAGGTGTATAATAAAGTTGAACAGGATAGTAAAGGTGTATAATAAAGTTGAACAGGATAGTAAAGGTGTATAATAAAGTTGAACAGGATAGTAAAGGTGTATAATAAAGTTGAACAGAATAGTGAAGTGTATAATAAAGTTGAACAGGATAGTAAGATGTATAATAAAGTTGAACAGGATAGTAAGGTGTATAATAAAGTTGAACAGGATAGTAAAGGTGTATAATAAAGTTGAACAGGATAGTAAAGGTGTATAATAAAGTTGAACAGGATAGTAAGGTGTATAATAAAGTTGAACAGGATAGTAAGGTGTATAATAAAGTTGAACAGGATAGTAAGGTGTATAATAAAGTTGAACAGGATAGTAAAGGTGTATAATAAAGTTGAAGAGAGTAGTGAAGTGTATAATAAAGTTGAACAGGATAGTAAAGGTGTATAATAAAGTTGAACAGGATAGTAAAGGTGTATAATAAAGTTGAACAGAGTAGTAAAGGTGTATAATAAAGTTGAACAGAGTAGTAAAGGTGTATAATAAAGTTGAACAGAGTAGTGAAGTGTATAACAAAGTTGAACAGGATAGTAAAGGTGTATAATAAAGTTGAACAGGATAGTAAAGGTGTATAATAAAGTTGAACAGAGTAGTGAAGTGTATAATAAAGTTGAACAGGATAGTAAAGGTGTATAATAAAGTTGAACAGGATAGTAAAGGTGTATAATAAAGTTGAACAGAGTAGTGAAGTGTATAATAAAGTTGAACAGAATAGTAAAGGTGTATAATAAAGTTGAACAGGATAGTAAAGGTGTATAATAAAGTTGAACAGGATAGTAAGGTGTATAATAAAGTTGAACAGGATAGTGAAGTGTATAATAAAGTTGAACAGGATAGTAAAGGTGTATAATAAAGTTGAACAGAGTAGTGAAGTGTATAATAAAGTTGAACAGGATAGTAAAGGTGTATAATAAAGTTGAACAGAGTAGTAAAGGTGTATAATAAAGTTGAACAGGATAGTAAAGGTGTATAATAAAGTTGAACAGAGTAGTAAAGGTGTATAATAAAGTTGAACAGAGTAGTGAAGTGTATAATAAAGTTGAACAGGATAGTAAGGTGTATAATAAAGTTGAACAGGATAGTAAAGGTGTATAATAAAGTTGAACAGAGTAGTGAAGTGTATAATAAAGTTGAACAGGATAGTAAAGGTGTATAATAAAGTTGAACAGAATAGTGAAGTGTATAATAAAGTTGAACAGAATAGTGAAGTGTATAATAAAGTTGAACAGGATAGTAAAGGTGTATAATAAAGTTGAACAGAGTAGTAAAGGTGTATAATAAAGTTGAACAGAGTAGTGAAGTGTATAATAAAGTTGAACAGGATAGTAAGGTGTATAATAAAGTTGAACAGGATAGTAAGGTGTATAATAAAGTTGAACAGGATAGTAAAGGTGTATAATAAAGTTGAACAGAGTAGTGAAGTGTATAATAAAGTTGAACAGGATTGTAAGGTGTATAATAAAGTTGAACAGGATAGTAAAGGTGTATAATAAAGTTGAACAGGATAGTAAAGGTGTATAATAAAGTTGAACAGGATAGTAAAGGTGTATAATAAAGTTGAACAGGATAGTGAAGGTGTATAATAAAGTTGAACAGGATAGTAAAGGTGTATAATAAAGTTGAACAGGATAGTAAAGGTGTATAATAAAGTTGAACAGGATAGTAAAGGTGTATAATAAAGTTGAACAGAGTAGTGAAGTGTATAATAAAGTTGAACAGGATAGTAAGGTGTATAATAAAGTTGAACAGGATAGTAAGGTGTATAATAAAGTTGAACAGGATAGTAAAGGTGTATAATAAAGTTGAACAGGATAGTAAAGGTGTATAATAAAGTTGAACAGGATAGTAAGGTGTATAATAAAGTTGAACAGGATAGTAAAGGTGTATAATAAAGTTGAACAGGATAGTAAAGGTGTATAATAAAGTTGAACAGGATAGTAAGGTGTATAATAGAGATGAACAGGATAGTAAAGGTGTATAATAAAGTTGAACAGGATAGTGAAGGTGTATAATAAAGTTGAACAGGATAGTAAAGGTGTATAATAAAGTTGAACAGGATAGTAAAGGTGTATAATAAAGTTGAACAGGATAGTAAAGGTGTATAATAAAGTTGAACAGAGTAGTGAAGTGTATAATAAAGTTGAACAGAATAGTGAAGTGTATAATAAAGTTGAACAGGATAGTAAAGGTGTATAATAAAGTTGAACAGAATAGTGAAGTGTATAATAAAGTTGAACAGGATAGTAAGGTGTATAATAAAGTTGAACAGGATAGTAAAGGTGTATAATAAAGTTGAACAGAGTAGTGAAGTGTATAATAAAGTTGAACAGGATAGTAAGGTGTATAATAAAGTTGAACAGGATAGTAAGGTGTATAATAAAGTTGAACAGGATAGTAAAGGTGTATAATAAAGTTGAACAGAGTAGTGAAGTGTATAATAAAGTTGAACAGGATTGTAAGGTGTATAATAAAGTTGAACAGGATAGTAAAGGTGTATAATAAAGTTGAACAGGATAGTAAAGGTGTATAATAAAGTTGAACAGGATAGTAAAGGTGTATAATAAAGTTGAACAGGATAGTGAAGGTGTATAATAAAGTTGAACAGGATAGTAAAGGTGTATAATAAAGTTGAACAGGATAGTAAAGGTGTATAATAAAGTTGAACAGGATAGTAAAGGTGTATAATAAAGTTGAACAGAGTAGTGAAGTGTATAATAAAGTTGAACAGGATAGTAAGGTGTATAATAAAGTTGAACAGGATAGTAAGGTGTATAATAAAGTTGAACAGGATAGTAAAGGTGTATAATAAAGTTGAACAGGATAGTAAAGGTGTATAATAAAGTTGAACAGGATAGTAAGGTGTATAATAAAGTTGAATAGGATAGTAAAGGTGTATAATAAAGTTGAACAGGATAGTAAAGGTGTATAATAAAGTTGAACAGGATAGTAAGGTGTATAATAGAGATGAACAGGATAGTAAAGGTGTATAATAAAGTTGAACAGAGTAGTAAAGGTGTATAATAAAGTTGAACAGAGTAGTGAAGTGTATAATAAAGTTGAACAGGATAGTAAGGTGTATAATAAAGTTGAACAGGATAGTAAGGTGTATAATAAAGTTGAACAGGATAGTAAAGGTGTATAATAAAGTTGAACAGAGTAGTGAAGTGTATAATAAAGTTGAACAGGATTGTAAGGTGTATAATAAAGTTGAACAGGATAGTAAAGGTGTATAATAAAGTTGAACAGGATAGTAAAGGTGTATAATAAAGTTGAACAGGATAGTAAGGTGTATAATAAAGTTGAACAGGATAGTAAAGGTGTATAATAAAGTTGAACAGGATAGTAAAGGTGTATAATAAAGTTGAACAGGATAGTAAAGGTGTATAATAAAGTTGAACAGGATAGTAAAGGTGTATAATAAAGTTGAACAGGATAGTGAAGGTGTATAATAAAGTTGAACAGGATAGTAAAGGTGTATAATAAAGTTGAACAGGATAGTAAAGGTGTATAATAAAGTTGAACAGGATAGTAAAGGTGTATAATAAAGTTGAACAGAGTAGTGAAGTGTATAATAAAGTTGAACAGGATAGTAAGGTGTATAATAAAGTTGAACAGGATAGTAAGGTGTATAATAAAGTTGAACAGGATAGTAAAGGTGTATAATAAAGTTGAACAGGATAGTAAAGGTGTATAATAAAGTTGAACAGGATAGTAAGGTGTATAATAAAGTTGAACAGGATAGTAAAGGTGTATAATAAAGTTGAACAGGATAGTAAAGGTGTATAATAAAGTTGAACAGGATAGTAAGGTGTATAATAGAGATGAACAGGATAGTAAGGTGTATAATGAACCCGTCAGTCTCCTCCTCATCTCAGCAGCAATTAGGGCCCCCAGTTTGGTTTGCAACACTCCAATCACGGCACAGCAGAATGCAGACGAACACAAGCACGAGGAGCAAAAGTGCTGCTACTTGTTTATTTGGATAGAAGCTGAGGGCTTGTGAGGAATTGAACCTGTGAGAGTCAGTGCTGTGCAACATTATCAGGCTTGTGAGGAATTGAACCTGTGAGAGTCAGTGCTGTGCAACATTATCAGGCTTGTGAGGAATTGAACCTGTGAGAGTCAGTGCTGTGCAACATTATCAGGCTTGTGAGGAATTGAACCTGTGAGAGTCAGTGCTGTGCAACATTATCGGGCTTGTGAGGAATTGAACCTGTGAGAGTCAGTGCTGTGCAACATTATCAGGCTTGTGAGGAATTGAACCTGTGAGAGTCAGCGCTGTGCAACATTATCGGGCTTGTGAGGAATTGAACCTGTGAGAGTCAGTGCTGTGCAACATTATCGGGCTTGTGAGGAATTGAACCTGTGAGAGTCAGTGCTGTGCAACATTATCGGGCTTGTGAGGAATTGAACCTGTGAGAGTCAGTGCTGTGCAACATTATCGGGCTTGTGAGGAATTGAACCTGTGAGAGTCAGTGCTGTGCAACATTATCAGGCTTGTGAGGAATTGAACCTGTGAGAGTCAGTGCTGTGCAACATTATCAGGTTTGTGAGGAATTGAACCTGTGAGAGTCAGTGCTGTGCAACATTATCAGGCTTGTGAGGAATTGAACCTGTGAGAGTCAGTGCTGTGCAACATTATCGGGCTTGTGAGGAATTGAACCTGTGAGAGTCAGTGCTGTGCAACATTATCAGGCTTGTGAGGAATTGATCCTGTGAGAGTCAGTGCTGTGCAATATTATCGGGCTTGTGAGGAATTGAACCTGTGAGAGTCAGTGCTGTGCAACATTATCGGGCTTGTGAGGAATTGAACCTGTGAGAGTCAGTGCTGTGCAACATTATCAGGCTTGTGAGGAATTGAACCTGTGCGAGTCAGTGCTGTGCAACATTATCAGGCTTGTGAGGAATTGAACCTGTGAGAGTCAGTGCTGTGCAACATTATCAGGCTTGTGAGGAATTGAACCTGTGAGAGTCAGTGCTGTGCAACATTATCAGGCTTGTGAGGAATTGAACCTGTGAGAGTCAGTGCTGTGCAACATTATCAGGCTTGTGAGGAATTGAACCTGTGAGAGTCAGTGCTGTGCAACATTATCAGGCTTGTGAGGAATTGAACCTGTGAGAGTCAGTGCTGTGCAACATTATCGGGCTTGTGAGGAATTGAACCTGTGAGAGTCAGTGCTGTGCAACATTATCGGGCTTGTGAGGAATTGAACCTGTGAGAGTCAGTGCTGTGCAACATTATCGGGCTTGTGAGGAATTGAACCTGTGAGAGTCAGTGCTGTGCAACATTATCGGGCTTGTGAGGAATTGAACCTGTGAGAGTCAGTGCTGTGCAACATTATCGGGCTTGTGAGGAATTGAACCTGTGAGAGTCAGTGCTGTGCAACGTTATCGGGCTTGTGAGGAATTGAACCTGTGAGAGTCAGTGCTGTGCAACATTATCGGGCTTGTGAGGAATTGAACCTGTGAGAGTCAGTGCTGTGCAACATTATCAGGCTTGTGAGGAATTGAACCTGTGAGAGTCAGTGCTGTGCAACATTATCAGGTTTGTGAGGAATTGAACCTGTGAGAGTCAGTGCTGTGCAACATTATCAGGCTTGTGAGGAATTGAACCTGTGAGAGTCAGTGCTGTGCAACATTATCGGGCTTGTGAGGAATTGAACCTGTGAGAGTCAGTGCTGTGCAACATTATCAGGCTTGTGAGGAATTGATCCTGTGAGAGTCAGTGCTGTGCAACATTATCGGGCTTGTGAGGAATTGAACCTGTGAGAGTCAGTGCTGTGCAACATTATCGGGCTTGTGAGGAATTGAACCTGTGAGAGTCAGTGCTGTGCAACATTATCAGGCTTGTGAGGAATTGAACCTGTGCGAGTCAGTGCTGTGCAACATTATCATGCTTGTGAGGAATTGAACCTGTGAGAGTCAGTGCTGTGCAACATTATCAGGCTTGTGAGGAATTGAACCTGTGAGAGTCAGTGCTGTGCAACATTATCAGGCTTGTGAGGAATTGAACCTGTGAGAGTCAGTGCTGTGCAACATTATCAGGCTTGTGAGGAATTGAACCTGTGAGAGTCAGTGCTGTGCAACATTATCGGGCTTGTGAGGAATTGAACCTGTGAGAGTCAGTACTGTGCAACATTATCGGGCTTGTGAGGAATTGAACCTGTGAGAGTCAGTGCTGTGCAACATTATCGGGCTTGTGAGGAATTGAACCTGTGAGAGTCAGTGCTGTGCAACATTATCGGGCTTGTGAGGAATTGAACCTGTGAGAGTCAGTGCTGTGCAACATTATCGGGCTTGTGAGGAATTGAACCTGTGAGAGTCAGTGCTGTGCAACATTATCAGGCTTGTGAGGAATTGAACCTGTGAGAGTCAGTGCTGTGCAACATTATCAGGTTTGTGAGGAATTGAACCTGTGAGAGTCAGTGCTGTGCAACATTATCAGGCTTGTGAGGAATTGAACCTGTGAGAGTCAGTGCTGTGCAACATTATCGGGCTTGTGAGGAATTGAACCTGTGAGAGTCAGTGCTGTGCAACATTATCAGGCTTGTGAGGAATTGATCCTGTGAGAGTCAGTGCTGTGCAACATTATCGGGCTTGTGAGGAATTGAACCTGTGAGAGTCAGTGCTGTGCAACATTATCGGGCTTGTGAGGAATTGAACCTGTGAGAGTCAGTGCTGTGCAACATTATCAGGCTTGTGAGGAATTGAACCTGTGCGAGTCAGTGCTGTGCAACATTATCAGGCTTGTGAGGAATTGAACCTGTGAGAGTCAGTGCTGTGCAACATTATCAGGCTTGTGAGGAATTGAACCTGTGAGAGTCAGTGCTGTGCAACATTATCAGGCTTGTGAGGAATTGAACCTGTGAGAGTCAGTGCTATGCAACATTATCAGGCTTGTGAGGAATTGAACCTGTGAGAGTCAGTGCTGTGCAACATTATCAGGCTTGTGAGGAATTGAACCTGTGAGAGTCAGTGCTGTGCAACATTATCGGGCTTGTGAGGAATTGAACCTGTGAGAGTCAGTACTGTGCAACATTATCGGGCTTGTGAGGAATTGAACCTGTGAGAGTCAGTGCTGTGCAACATTATCGGGCTTGTGAGGAATTGAACCTGTGAGAGTCAGTGCTGTTTAACATTATCGGGCTTGTGAGGAATTGAACCTGTGAGAGTCAGTGCTGTGCAACATTATCGGGCTTGTGAGGAATTGAACCTGTGAGAGTCAGTGCTGTGCAACATTATCGGGCTTGTGAGGAATTGAACCTGTGAGAGTCAGTGCTGTGCAACATTATCGGGCTTGTGAGGAATTGAACCTGTGAGAGTCAGTGCTGTGCAACATTATCAGGCTTGTGAGGAATTGAACCTGTGAGAGTCAGTGCTGTGCAACATTATCAGGTTTGTGAGGAATTGAACCTGTGAGAGTCAGTGCTGTGCAACATTATCAGGCTTGTGAGGAATTGAACCTGTGAGAGTCAGTGCTGTGCAACATTATCGGGCTTGTGAGGAATTGAACCTGTGAGAGTCAGTGCTGTGCAACATTATCAGGCTTGTGAGGAATTGATCCTGTGAGAGTCAGTGCTGTGCAACATTATCGGGCTTGTGAGGAATTGAACCTGTGAGAGTCAGTGCTGTGCAACATTATCGGGCTTGTGAGGAATTGAACCTGTGAGAGTCAGTGCTGTGCAACATTATCAGGCTTGTGAGGAATTGAACCTGTGCGAGTCAGTGCTGTGCAACATTATCATGCTTGTGAGGAATTGAACCTGTGAGAGTCAGTGCTGTGCAACATTATCAGGCTTGTGAGGAATTGAACCTGTGAGAGTCAGTGCTGTGCAACATTATCAGGCTTGTGAGGAATTGAACCTGTGAGAGTCAGTGCTGTGCAACATTATCAGGCTTGTGAGGAATTGAACCTGTGAGAGTCAGTGCTGTGCAACATTATCGGGCTTGTGAGGAATTGAACCTGTGAGAGTCAGTACTGTGCAACATTATCGGGCTTGTGAGGAATTGAACCTGTGAGAGTCAGTGCTGTGCAACATTATCGGGCTTGTGAGGAATTGAACCTGTGAGAGTCAGTGCTGTGCAACATTATCGGGCTTGTGAGGAATTGAACCTGTGAGAGTCAGTGCTGTGCAACATTATCGGGCTTGTGAGGAATTGAACCTGTGAGAGTCAGTGCTGTGCAACATTATCAGGCTTGTGAGGAATTGAACCTGTGAGAGTCAGTGCTGTGCAACATTATCAGGTTTGTGAGGAATTGAACCTGTGAGAGTCAGTGCTGTGCAACATTATCAGGCTTGTGAGGAATTGAACCTGTGAGAGTCAGTGCTGTGCAACATTATCGGGCTTGTGAGGAATTGAACCTGTGAGAGTCAGTGCTGTGCAACATTATCAGGCTTGTGAGGAATTGATCCTGTGAGAGTCAGTGCTGTGCAACATTATCGGGCTTGTGAGGAATTGAACCTGTGAGAGTCAGTGCTGTGCAACATTATCGGGCTTGTGAGGAATTGAACCTGTGAGAGTCAGTGCTGTGCAACATTATCAGGCTTGTGAGGAATTGAACCTGTGCGAGTCAGTGCTGTGCAACATTATCAGGCTTGTGAGGAATTGAACCTGTGAGAGTCAGTGCTGTGCAACATTATCAGGCTTGTGAGGAATTGAACCTGTGAGAGTCAGTGCTGTGCAACATTATCAGGCTTGTGAGGAATTGAACCTGTGAGAGTCAGTGCTGTGCAACATTATCAGGCTTGTGAGGAATTGAACCTGTGAGAGTCAGTGCTGTGCAACATTATCAGGCTTGTGAGGAATTGAACCTGTGAGAGTCAGTGCTGTGCAACATTATCGGGCTTGTGAGGAATTGAACCTGTGAGAGTCAGTGCTGTGCAACATTATCGGGCTTGTGAGGAATTGAACCTGTGAGAGTCAGTGCTGTGCAACATTATCAGGCTTGTGAGGAATTGAACCTGTGCGAGTCAGTGCTGTGCAACATTATCAGGCTTGTGAGGAATTGAACCTGTGAGAGTCAGTGCTGTGCAACATTATCAGGCTTGTGAGGAATTGAACCTGTGAGAGTCAGTGCTGTGCAACATTATCAGGCTTGTGAGGAATTGAACCTGTGAGAGTCAGTGCTGTGCAACATTATCAGGCTTGTGAGGAATTGAACCTGTGAGAGTCAGTGCTGTGCAACATTATCAGGCTTGTGAGGAATTGAACCTGTGAGAGTCAGTGCTGTGCAACATTATCAGGCTTGTGAGGAATTGAACCTGTGAGAGTCAGTGCTGTGCAACATTATCGGGCTTGTGAGGAATTGAACCTGTGAGAGTCAGTGCTGTGCAACATTATCGGGCTTGTGAGGAATTGAACCTGTGAGAGTCAGTACTGTGCAACATTATCAGGCTTGTGAGGAATTGAACCTGTGAGAGTCAGTGCTGTGCAACATTATCGGGCTTGTGAGGAATTGATCCTGTGAGAGTCAGTGCTGTGCAACATTATCGGGCTTGTGAGGAATTGAACCTGTGAGAGTCAGTGCTGTGCAACATTATCGGGCTTGTGAGGAATTGAACCTGTGAGAGTCAGTGCTGTGCAACATTATCGGGCTTGTGAGGAATTGAACCTGTGAGAGTCAGTGCTGTGCAACATTATCGGGCTTGTGAGGAATTGAACCTGTGAGAGTCAGTGCTGTGCAACATTATCGGGCTTGTGAGGAATTGAACCTGTGAGAGTCAGTGCTGTGCAACATTATCGGGCTTGTGAGGAATTGAACCTGTGAGAGTCAGTGCTGTGCAACATTATCGGGCTTGTGAGGAATTGAACCTGTGAGAGTCAGTGCTGTGCAACATTATCGGGCTTGTGAGGAATTGATCCTGTGAGAGTCAGTGCTGTGCAACATTATCGGGCTTGTGAGGAATTGAACCTGTGAGAGTCAGTGCTGTGCAACATTATCGGGCTTGTGAGGAATTGAACCTGTGAGAGTCAGTGCTGTGCAACATTATCGGGCTTGTGAGGAATTGATCCTGTGAGAGTCAGTGCTGTGCAACATTATCGGGCTTGTGAGGAATTGAACCTGTGAGAGTCAGTGCTGTCATACAACGTCTGACACAGGTGCTGCTGACATTTAGCAAGTTCATCCTTTATAGAGACAATGCTGCACAAATGTAGTAATGTGTTGTTATTTACAAAGCAGGGAAGTTGTCACCTTGTGTAAACGCTAAATAACAACAAAATAAACTGATTTGCAGATCCTTTTCAACTTCTATTCAACTGACTAGACTGCAAAGACAAGATATTTAACGTTCAAACTGGAAAACATTGTTTATTTTTTGCAAATTTGAGCTCAATTGGAAGTAGATGCCTGCAACATGTTTCAAAAAAGCTGGCACAAGTGGCAAAAAAGACTGAGAAAGTTGAGGAATGCTCATCAAACACTTATGTGGAACATCCCACAGGTGAAGAGGCTAATTGGGAACAGGTGTGTGCCATGATTGGGTAAAAAAGCAGCTTCCATGAACTGCTCAGTCCTTCCCAAACAAGGACGGGGCGAGGGTCACCACTTTGTCCACAAATGCCTGAGCAAATTGTCCAACAGTTTAAGAACAACATTTCTCAACCAGCTATTGCAAGGAATATTTTTAAGGTTGTATTTTTGTATTTTTTCTCTAAAATTGTTTTTCTGAAAGTTGTAAGAAGCAAAGTAAAAAAAAATACATTAATTTATTTAAACAAGTGAAGACCAAGTCTTTAAAATATTTTCTTGGATTTGTAAATTCTATTTGAGTTTTGTCTCTCTTAGAATGAAAAATGTTGAGCAAAACGAGACCAGTTTGCTAGTAAATAAATACAATTTAAAAAATAGAGGCAGCTCACTGGTAAGTGCTGCTCTTTGAGCTATTTTTAGACTCATCTGGTCCTTACGGGGGACCTGGTGCCCCCTGCTTTAAGTCCTCTTAATTCAGTTTATATCTCATGACACACTATCTGTGTGTGATATGGCTTTTACTTTTTTGTGGCTCCAGACAGATTTGTTGTTGTATTTTTGGTCCAATATGGCTCTTTCAACATTTTAAGTCGCCGATCCCTGGCGTAGGGGGAAACTGTAACTGAGTGTACAGCCCAACACGTCTCTCCTCATGAGCAAAAATCAACCCTGTCTCTGCCTGAGCTAGTTCAGTTTTTTCACCTGACACTACTCCAACGTATTTCAAAAACTGCCGTGTCCCTTGAGAAAAAAAAGCCTCCTTCAAATTGTGGAGCAAGGCAAAGAGACATGTGAGCCACACGAGCGAATACACTCCGCCGCCGTGTTGATCATCAGGGCAAAAGACAGATGGTTGGGGAAGAGGATTTTCCAAAGCGAGTCAGGGAAACATACCAAACATAATCCAACGCTGCAGTCAGTGAGCCTGAAAATCTATCAGTGACATGAAGTCATATGAAAAAAAAAAGACAGATTAGCGAGAGACACCACGTGTGCAAGTCTTAAAGGCCTACTGAAAGCCACTACTAGCCACCACACAGTCTGATAGTTTATATATCAATGATGAAATATTAACATTGCAACACATGCCAATACGGCCGCTTTACTTCACTAAATTGCATTTTTAAATTTTGCGCGGAGTTTCTTGTTGAAAACGTCGCGGAATGATGACGTGTATGATGACGTTATTGGTTGGAGGGGAAATATTAGCCCAGCACCACTTACAGCTATAAGTCGTCTGTTTTCATCGCATAATTCCACAGTATTCTGGACCTCTGTGTTGCTGAATCTTTAGCAATTTGTTCAATGAATAATGGAGACATCAAAGAAGAAAGCTGTAGGTGGGAAGCGGTGTATTGCGGCCGCCTTTAGCAACACAAACACAGCCGGTGTTTCATAGTTTACATTCCCAAAAGATGATGGTGAAGCTTTACTATGGAACAGAGCGGTCAAGTGAACACGGTTGGATTGGACCACACACACAAAGTACAGTGTATTATGCAGCCATCATTTTGAAAGATTGTGTTTCGAAGAGGGTTCCTTTGCGAAGGACAGAGATGGGCATCGCCACCACCCGTCGACTGGTGCTGAAGAAAGGTGCGGGGCCGATTTTCAGGTTGCACAGGTATGACCATAAAACACTAGTAACACAATAAGTAGATGAGGGATTTTCCAGAATTATCCTAGTAAATGTGTCTAATAACATCTGAATCGCTCCCACCGCCCTGGTCTTTTTTTTTTCTAGTCCTTCACTCTCACTTTCCTCATCCACGAATCTTTCATCCTCGCTCAAATTAATGGGGAAATCGTCACTTTTTGGTCCGAATCGCTCTGGCTGCTGGTGGCCATGATTGTACACAATGTTCAGATGTGAGGAGCTCCACAACCCGTGACATCACGCGCACATCGTCTGCTACTTCCGGTACAGGCAAGGCTTTTTTATTAGTTGCCAACTTTATCGTGGATGTTCTCTACTAAATCCTTTCAGCAAAAATATGTTGAAATGATGAAGTATGACACATAGAATGGAGCTGCTATCCCCGTTTAAATAAGAACATCTCATTTCAGTAGGCCTTTAAAGTCTATTTGTGCGCCCAAAACGAGGCCCGGGGACACCTTTTTAGTCCTCTATGGATGAGTCACTAATTCCGGAGTGGTCCTTGACTGATAATGCCGTATTATTTCCCACCTCCACTACACAATGGGATGAATGAAAGCCCCCTTTTCACTCAGATGCTAATGTCCACATCTGGCTGGCCGCGGATCAAAGCGGGTTGGATGACGGCGTTCACGCGACTGTGTGTGCGTGTGTGTGTGTGTGTGTGTGTGTGTGTGTGTGTGTGTGTGTGTGTGTGTGTGTGTGTGTGTGTGTGTGTGTGTTTTTCTACCTTTCTTGAGACATCAAGAAGGAAAAGTAGCTTCCATATGAGGAGGGGTGAACAAGTTAAAACATAAATCATGGTCCTAATACAGAAAACCATTGCATCCAATAGAGAGCCAAATACTAGAGTTCGTGAACATTGCTCCAAAGTCAGCATTTTTTTGTTATTGATTTATGTGCATACTAAAGTCAATCAATCAATGTTTATTTATATAGCCCTAAATCACAAGTATCTCAAAGGACTGCACAAATCACAACGACATCCTTGGTACAGAGCCCACGTAAGGGCAAGGAAAAACTCACACCCTGTGGGGGTGTGTGTGCGTGTGTGTGTGTGTGTGTGTGTGTGGTAGTAGTGGTGTTGACATGGTTGGACGGCCGTGAGTCATAATCGCTCACGAGCACATCAGATTGATGCGTGACTGCATCTGACCACTTAAAGACGGGTCAAGTCGCAGTTTCACCGATGCCGTGTTCATAGTGAATATCAGTAATACAAACCCCGTTTCCATATGAGTTGGGAAATGGTGTTAGATGTAAATATAAACAGAATACAATGATTTGCAAATCCTTTTCAAGCCATATTCAGTTGAATATGCTACAAAGACAACATATTTCATGTTCAAACTCATAAACTTCATTTTTCTTTTGGCAAATAATCATCAACTTTAGAATTTGATGCCAGCAACACGTGACAAAGAAGTTGGGAAAGGTGGCAATAAATACTGATAAAGTTGAGGAATGCTCATCAAACACTTATGTGGAACATCCCACAGGTGTGCAGGCTAATTGGGAACAGGTGGGTGCCATGATTGGCTATAAAAACAGCTTCCCAAAAAATGCTCAGTCTTTCACAAGAACATTTCTCATTGAGCTATTGCAAGGAATTTAGGGATTTTAAAATCCACAGTCCGTAAAATCGTCAAAAGGTTCAGAGAATCTGGAGAAATCACAGCACGTAAGCGATGATATTACGGACCTCTGATCCCTCAGGCGGCACTGCATCAAAAACCGACATCATTGTGGAGGATATCACCACACGGGCTCAGGAACACTTCATAAAACCACTGTCAGTAACTACAGTTGGTCGCTACATCTGTAAGTGCAAGTTAAAACTCTACTATGCAAAGCCAAACCCATTTATCAACAACACCAAGGAACGCCGCCAGCTTCGCTGGACCCGAGATCATCTAAGATTGTAATGACTGATTGGCATAGTAATGCCGGGTTCCTCCCTCCATGGATGCGTCGACAAGAACACAGCAATGGTAAGTTTAAATGATTTATTAAACTTAACAAAAACAGGCTACGAACAAAAATACTGGAGCTAACAGACAAAATAAACCAAGGGCGCTAGCATAAAAGCTAGGAATGGAAAACAGAAAAACTAAGACTGGCACGAAGGCACACAAAAAGAAAAAAACAATTCATCAGCGTTAGAGCTGGAATAAAACAGAGGTTTAGCTTGAAAAGTTAGCGAGAATATATAAA
>NC_084633.1:22539295-22559295 GCF_033978795.1 Nerophis ophidion | reverse complement strand
CAGCAGCTTTCTGCACCTTTGGAACACCACTAAATAAAATGACTCCATTAGACGGCGATGGTTAGAACAGTTACCAACTTAGTTAGTGCCTCCTGAGATCTGTGTTTGATTGTGCATGTCTGGCTGCTTGCAGTGGAAACCAGAGTGTGCTTGGTGAAGACATGATTCCGGAGTTTGTTATTTGATTTCTTTTACATGTGGACTAAAACCTAATTCACACCAATCTATGACAAAAACAATATGATAATCTAACCAAGGGGTCAGCAACCTTTTTGAAAGCAAGAGCTACTTCTTGGCTACTGATTCATGCCAAGGGCTACCAGTTTGATACACACTTCAATAAATTGCCAGAAATAGCCAATTTGCTCAATTGCCATTAAACTCTGTTATTATTAATAATTCATGATATTTATCTTTGTGGAAACACTGATCATCTTAATGATTTCTTACAATAAATATATATTTTTGATGACATGTTTTAAATAGGTTCAAATCCAATCTGCACTTTGTTAGAATATATAACAAATTGGACCAAGCTATATTTCTAACAAAGACAAATGATTATTTCTTCTAGATTTTCCAGAACATTTTTAAAAGAAATTCAAAAGACTTTGAAATAAGATTTAAATTTGGTGCTACAGATTTTCTAGATTTGCCAGAATATTATTTTTGAATTTAAATCATAAGTTTGAAGAAATATTTCACAAATATTCTTTGTCGAAAAAACAGAAGCTAAAATGAATAATTCAATTAAAAAATAAATTTACTTGAACATTGTTTTAAATTGTCAGGAAAGAAGAGGATGGAATTTAAAATGTAAAAAAGGTATATGTGGTTAAAAATAATTTTTAAGGTTGTATTTTTTCTCTAAAATTGTCTTTCTGAAAGTTATAAGAAGCAAAGTCAAAAAATAAATGAATTTATTTAAACAAGTGAAGACCAAGTCTTTAAAATATTTTCTTGTATTTTCAAATTCTATTTGAGTTTTGTCTCTCTTAGAATTAAAAATGTCCAGCAAAGCGAGACCAGCTTGCTAGTAAATAAATACAATTTAAAAAATAGAGGCAGCTCACTGGTAAGTGCTGCTATTTGAGCTATTTTTAGAACAGGCCAGCGGGCGACTCATCTGGTCCTTACGGGCGACCTGGTGCCCGCGGGTTGGTGACCCCTGGTCCAACCAGAAAAAATATCACAGTTACAAAGTACCGCATTTTCCGGAGTACAAGTGGCTCCGGAATATAAGTCGCACCTGCCGAAAATGCATAACAAAGAAGAGGGAAAAAAACATATATAAGTCGCATTTTTGGGGGAAATTTATTTGCTAAAATCCAACAGCAAGAATAGACATTTGAAAGGCAATTTCAAATGAATGAAGAATAGTGAAGAACAGGCTGAATAAGTGTAGGTTATATGAGGCATAAATAATAAATAAAGAATAGTGAAGAACAGGCTGAATAAGTGTAAGTTATATCTGTGTTTTTCAACCTTTAAGGCAAGACACATTTTTTCCATAAAAAAAATCACCAGCAGAAAAGGTTAAAAAATGAAACTCCACCAGGTCGGCGTGCCTTTTTTGGAGTTTGTTGGTGTTTTCCTGTGTGTAGTGCTTTAGTTCTTGTCTCGCGCTCTTATTTTGGTGGCTCTTCCTGTTTTGTTTGTCTTTTCCTGTGGCACTTTCATGTCTTCCTTTGAGCGCTGATACCCACACCTGCTTTGTGTCAGCAGGCAGGTCTATTTGTAGTCATTTAGGGCTATATAAGTCTGATTTCAGTTGTAGTCATTTAGGGCTATATAAGTCATATTTCAGTTGTAGTCATTTAGGGCTCTATAAGTCATATTTCAGTTGTAGTCATTTAGGGCTATATAAGTCATATTTCAGTTGTTTTTATGTGGACATTGTTGATTGTCATGTACTTTGTGGACGCCCTAAGTTTTTGCTGTCGTCCAGCATTCTGTTTCTGTTTACTTTGTAGCCAGATCAGTTTGACTTCAGTTTTGCATAGCCATTGCCTTTTCCTTTCCCTTTCGTTCATTTTGGGTTTAATCCAGGCGTGTCCAAAGTGTGGCCCGGGGGCCGTTTGCGGCCAGCAGCTAATGTTTTACATCATTGTAAAAATACTAAAATATATATATATTTTTAAACAATAAAAAGTGGAATGAAAGAGCAAATTGGTGAAATACAACGAGAAAAAGTTGCATTGTTTCATAACACCATTTTTTAAATAATTTCTCCAAAAATAATATTGAATAAAAATCAATGTTTCTATAAATTGATTGATTTAAGGACAAAAAGGACATAAATACAACAAACATAAAAACATGAAAAATATGAAAGGTAGAAAAAAAATCCATACTAATAATATACTAATTATCCTATTGATTGTTATTATATAGCTCGGTTGGTAGAGTGGCCGTGCCAGCAACTTGAGGGTTGCAGGTTCGATCCCCGCTTCCGCCATCCTAGTCACTGCCGTTGTGTCCTTGGGCAAGACACTCTACCCACCTGCTCCCAGTGCCACCCACACTGCTTTAAATGGAACTTAGATATTGGCTTTCACTACGTAAAGCGCTTTGAGTCACTAGAGAAAAGCGCTATATAAATATAATTCACTAATATACTAAACTAATTACACAATATATCATATGAATCTGATATAGAGATTTAAGTGTTGAATGAAAAATAAAAAATAAATAAAAAAGCATCACCTTTTTATGAGTGGGACACTTAATGGAATTTAATAACTGTTTTTGCTAAAAAAAAACAACAAAACAAAAAAACAACAATAAATTCAAATCAATTTTGCTATGAATTATTGACCTATTTAGGATCCACTTACTTCACATCAAATATTCAACTTTGAAAATCTTTTTGGTAAAAATATTGTATATTTTGTACTTTTGACCCAAAAAATAGGGTTTTGACAAAAATCTTGTAAAATATAAAAAAAAAAAAAATAAATAATGAAGTGGAATTAGAGATTCAAGGGAATAATGAAAAAAATAATAAAATACTTTTTTTTTTTTTTAACATTTTTTAAGACTGAAACCCTTCTGCGTCCCTATGACCCAACTTGAGGGAGCCCCAACAATAAAAAAAAAAAGTTTATAATGTATTGGTTTTGAAAATGAAAAAATATCAAAATGGCCCCCGCGTGCTTTGATTTTTCAGTGGAAAAAGTTTGGACACCCCTGGTTTAAGCATGACATACCTTTTTACCTGCACCCTGCCTCCAGCTGTGATCACGACACATTCCGACTTTTACCAAGCAAGAACTACCTGCCGACGTGGACTATTAGGTGCTTACCCTGCTGACTTCCACACAGCACGGACACCAAGCCAACTATTGACTTGTAAAACATATTTTTGGGACCAATTAGGTGAAGTTGCATCATTTCCTGCGGCACACCAGACAATAGCTCACGGCACATTAGTGTGCCACGGCACAGCGCTTGAAAAACACTGAGTTATATGAGGCATAAATAAGCTAACATATTATGGTAAGAGTCATTCAACTAACTCTAACATATAGAACATGCTATACCTTTACCAAACTATCTCTCACTCCTAATCCATAAATCCCATCAAATCTTATACGTCTAGTCTGAATGAGATAATAGTATTTGATATTTTACGGTAATGTGTTAATAATTTCACACATAAGTCGCTCCTGAGTATAAGAAACTATGAAAAAAACTGCGACTTATAGTCCGAAAAATACGCTAATTAAAAAGGAATAAAGAAAGTAGAAGAATGGCTACGAGCTTGTAGATCCTCTTTTTTCTCCAAGTCTTTTCAACTTTTGACATTCTAAAGCACGGCCCCTGTAATTACATTTGGCCCTTGAGGCAATATCAAATTATACCGTATATTGTACAGTATTGTTCTGTATATTGTACAGTATTTTGTATTTCTATAGTGTTTTGTGTATTGTACAGGATTGCTTATCATTTTTATTTGATAGTAGTCTGTTTATTTCAATTGTTAGTTTTTTATTTGACCCCATGTGTGTTCCCACTACTGCACCTTAAGTTGGAGTCTTTAATGAATGTTACATGCAAATAGAATGACAAGAAAGTTCATTTTATTCTATTTTTTTCTAAATTAAACATTAGAAGTGGCCCATCGGTGCCGCTGTGACACCACATTCCCGGGTGACTCCCTAAGTTGTGAATTATATTTATATAGCGCTTTTCTCTAGTGACTCAAAGCACTTTACATAGTGAACCCAATATCTCCGCTTGTTCAATATTCATCACAAAACTCTTAAATGCTTCATTTGTTCAGTTTTAAATTTTGCTGAGGCTTTTTTCAGATTTAAAATGTTACATTTTGGCCCACTCTGAGATGGACGAACTTGGAATTTTTCGGAGGTCTCAAGAAGGTAACAAATACAAAAATGTGTGTTTTCTTGTAGTCCTAGCCTTCTTGAGACCCGAAGGAGGAAAAGTATCTTCCATATGAGGAGGTGTGAAGAAGTCATGCTCCCAACAACATTGCATCTAATAGAGAATGTCTCATTTGGGGTGACATCCATCAAAAAGAGGGGGGTCCCAAAAAAGAAGAATTATTTTCAATTGACTGTGTGTCAGTTTATGAAATAACATATGAAATAACAAGTGTGTGCAAGAAATTGAAATGCGCACCCTCTGACCAAAATTAATGATAATAAAAAATGTTTTTAAATAGAGACACACCGTAATAACTTTTAGTAAAATATGAAGATTAAAAAGCAATTACCAACAAAAAATTCTAAAATAAAATAACTAAAAGCAATCTTTTTGTCACAATGTGTTGACTTTTCTTATAAAGTTGGGAACAATTTCTCATGCTCTTTCTGTTTCTGTAATATTGCAATATTTTCTCGTCATATATCACTTTTTTATGTTAAATTATTGCTTTTTATCGCAAAATGGTGACATTTGTTGTATACATTTCTGACTTGTGTCACAATATTGCCCATTTTTTGGTTTTTATTATTGTCATAATTTTACCAAGTAAAAGGAGAGGAAAGTCTGGGCTTCCCTGCTTAGGCTGCTGCCCCCGCGACCCGACCTCGGATAAGCGGAGGAAGATGGATGGATTCCTGTTCTAAATTCAAGCTTAACTTTTAGCAAGAGTTAAACAAACATGAATTTATCCTTTTAACTTTGCATTATTCTTTTGTACTTTTAACCTTAAAACATTAAACCATAAGCTTTGAACTTTAAACCTTTTACTTTAGCCATTTGCCATTTTGAATGGTAAATGGCTTGTACTTGTAAGCACTTTTCTACCTTCATTTACCTGAAGCTTAAAGCAGGGGTGTCCAAACTTTTTCCACTGAGGGCCGCACACGAAAAAAATGTAAGCATGCGGGGGCCATTTTCATATTTAGCATTTTCAAACCACAACAAAATACATGGATTTTCTTTTTTTTTTTTTAACATTTAGGGCTCCTAGGGAGCATAAAGGGTCTCGGTCATTCAAATGTTAAAAATAAATCTATTATTATTTTTTATTTAACGCTTACAGTGAATCTCTATATCAAGTTGAGGTTGATATAAAATTAAAATAAAAAGGTTTTCTGTCAAAGACAACTTTGTTTTTTATAGTAAAACTGAAATATGCCGTATTTAGTCATTAAAGCCCTCAAAGATCAATAATGCAGGACACCATTGAATTTAATATTTTGGAGTAATCACAGTAAAAAGTTCAATAAAATCCTACTAAATATATTTGAGATCTGAAAGGTTCCCCATTCATAAAGTGATACACTTTTATTAGTTTTTTTCTACTTTTAACACTTAAATTACGAGATCTACTTCAGATATATCTGTCGATTTGACGCTTGAACTATTATTTTGTTTGTTTTATGCTCTTTTGTCCAAACTTTGATGTTTTTATATGGCAAGCACACAATATATGCAATATTTTTTTACACATAAAACATTTTAAAGTTACCTTTTTATTAGCAATGGCTAAAAAAATAAATAAAGACAAGAAAAAAAATGGCAGTTTTGTGTCAACATTGCAACTTTTTCTCGTTAGATTTCACCTCACTCCACTTTTTTTATTTTTTTTTATTTATTTTTGCAATACTATTTTGCAATTTTTGCAGAATGTGTGGCGGGCCACAAATGGCCCCCGGGCTGCACTTTGGACACCCCTGGCTGAAAGCATTTACGAGTGCTTTAAACTTGAAAACAACTGGCTTTCAACTGGTCTGACACAGTATGCAGTCAAAGGTCAAAGGTCAAAGATACATGCAGTGAAGATAGTTGAAGAAGCTTGCAAAGGTCAAAGGTGAAAGATAAATGCAGTGCTTGAAAGAAACATGAAGATAGTTGAAGATAGTTGCAAAGGTCAAAGGTGAATGATAAATGCAGTGAAGAAGCTTGCAAAGGTCAAAGGTGAAAGATAAATGCAGTGAAGATAGTTGAAGATAGTTGCAAAGGTCAAAGGTGAAAGATAAATGCAGTGAAGATAGTTGAAGATAGTTGCTAAGGTCAAAGGTGAAAGATAAATGCAGTGAAGAAGCTTGCAGGTGGAAGTTGAAGTATTTGTAAGTAAGCATTTCCAAATGAAAAAGTGTATTGACCGACCATTGGTGTGTCTGCTTGCTTGCTTCCTTGCTTCCTTGCTTCCTTGCTTGCTTCCTTGCTTCCTTGCTTCCTTGCTTGCTTCCTTGCTTGTTTGGTAAACGGGTGTGACTGAACCTGCGTTCCTTTCCAGGTGCCTTCAATCAGTCATTTGGCTGCCATTTTTCCTCCCTCGGGCATTCTGGGAAATGTAGTTCTCATTGGTCTTGACCATGTAGTTTTCCACCATGTATACAACCCATTTATCATTTATTTATGTAGGACATGGATTGACACCTGACTGACACTTCTGAGTTTTTGACTCCACACTTATCGACTATGTCGTCGACACGGACTACAAAGGCGGAAGCGTGCACATTTTCGGGACTTATGCAGATCCCAAATACAGATCAGCAGGTACCAGAAGGTAGGAGACTTTGTTTTTGAATAATATCATGAAGGGAAAGGCCAGATAATATGTCTTACCTTATACACCCAGCATAATAATACTCCTATGTTGAAGCACAGTACAATCCATCAAGGGGTGTGGCTTCATAGCTTACCAAAGTCCTACTAAAACATGTTGATAGATTTTTGAGCGCCGTGTGTAATGTTCTATATTCTCAATGGAACATTTTGCTGTTGTTTCCTTGAGTCATATTGCAGTTGACACGTATTTCTTATGTGGGACTGCCATCTACTGGTCACACTTATTACACCACGTACCAAATAAAATTGCTTCAAGGTCGGTAAGCACAACCAGAATTAATCCGTAATTAGACGCACCGGGTTATAAGGCACACTGTTGAGGTTTGAGAAGAAGAAAAAATAATATTAAATAGGGTATAATTCATATTTTTTTATTTCATTTTTTTTTTAGATCAGTTGATCTGCCGTTTCTTTTCTTTTCTGCTCTGTCCCCCTCTCCCTTGTGGGAGGGGGGGGGGCACAGGTCCGGTGGCCATGGATGAAGTGCTGGCTGTCCCGGGGTGGACCGCTCGCCTGTGCATCGCTTGGGGACATCTCTGCCCTGCTGACCTATCAGTTTTTACCTTGGAAATGGACTTTTACATTGAAAATGGACTTTTACATTGAAAATCAACTTTGACCTTGAAAATCCGTTTTTACTTTGAAAATCAACTTTTACCTTGAAAACCCGTTTTTACATTGAAAATTAACTTTAACTTTGAAAATCAACTTTAATCTTGAAAATCATTTTTTTCCTTGTAAATCTACTTTTACCTTGAAAATTAACTTTTACCTTGAAAATCTTTTTCTACCTTGAAAACCAGTTTTAACCTTGAAAATCAGTTTTTACCTTGAAAATCAGTTTTTACCTTGAAAATCAAATTCAACCTTGAAAATCACGTTTTACTTTGAAAATCAGTTTTTACCTTGAAAATCAGTTTTTATCTTGAAAATCAAATTCAACCTTGAAAATCACGTTTTACTTTGAAAATCAGTTGTTACCTTGAAAATCAACTTCAACCTTGAAAATCACGTTTTACTTTGAAAATCAGTTTTTACCTTGAAATTCTACTTTAACCTTGAAAATCAGTTTTTACCTTGAAAATCAATTTTTACCTTGAAAATCAGTTTTTACCTTGAAAATCATCTTTTACCTTTTAAATCTGTTTTGTCTTGAAAATCCGTTTTTATCTTGAAAATCAACTTTTACCTTGAAAATCAGTTTTTACCTTGAAATTCTACTTTAACCTTGAAAATCAGTTTTTACCTTGAAAATCAATTTTAACCTTGAAAATCAGTTTTTACCTTGAAAATCAATTTTAACTTTGAAAATCAGTTTTTACCTTGAAAATCATCTTTCACTTTGTAAATCTGTTTTATCTTGAAAATCAACTTCAACCTTGAAAATCTTTTTTTACCTTGGAAACCAGTTTTTACCTTGAAAATCAACTCTTATCTTGAAAATCCGTTTTTATCTTGAAAATCAACTTTTACCTTGAAAACCAGTTTTTACCTTCAAAATCAACTTTAACCTTGAAAATCAACTTTAACCTTGAAAATCAGTTTTTACCTTGAAAATCAGTTTTTACCTTGAAAATCAGTTTTTATCTTGAAAACCAGTTTTAACCTTGAACATCTACTTTTACCTTGAAAATCAACTTTTACCTTGAAAATCAATTTTTACCTTGAAATTCTACTTTTACCTTGAAAATCAGTTTTTACCTTGAAAATCAACTTTTACTTTGAAAATGTTTTTTTACACTGAAAACCAATTTTTACCTTAAAAATCAACTCTTACCTTGAAAATCCGTTTTTATCTTGAAAATCAACTTTTACCTTGAAAACCAGTTTTTACCTTGAAAATCAACTTTTACTTTGAAAATGTAAGTCTTTGATGAGCATCCCTCAACTTTCTCACTCTTTTTTGCCACTTGTGCCAGCTTTTTTAAAACATGTTGCAGGCATCACATTCCTACTGAGCTAATATTTGACAAAAAAAAACAACGTTTTCCAGTTCAAATATGAAATATCTTGTCTTTGAAGTCTAGTCAGTTGAATTTAGCTCGAAAAGGGTTTGCAAATCATTGTATTTTGTTTTTATTTACAATTTACACAAGGTGACAACTTCACTGCTAAATCAGGTCCTCACTGTGCTGCTGGAGTCAAGGACATATCCCTGCTATATTTTGTGTGCTGAAAAAAGACAACAACAACAACAACAACAACAGGGGAGACATGGATCAATTCTTCCAAAGTGCAGGTGGGAGTTTTTGGCTGGCAGACATGAGAGTGAGTCACCAAACACAAACAATGATACAAACTCATGAATCAAACATGATTGTGTGTTTATCACAAACATTAACACCCATGATTGTGTGAGTGTGTGTGTGTTTATCACAATGCAGGCAAACATTAACACCCGTGATTGTGTGTGTGTGTGTGTGTTTATCACAATGCAGGCAAACATTAACACCCATGATTGTGTGAGTGTGTGTGTGTTTATCACAATGCAGGCAAACATTAACACCCATGATTGTGTGAGTGTGTGTGTGTTTATCACAATGCAGGCAAACATTAACACCCATGATTGTGTGAGTGTGTGTGTGTGTGTGTGTTTATCACAATGCAGGCAAACATTAACACCCATGATTGTGTGAGTGTGTGTGTGTTTATCACAATGCAGGCAAACATTAACACCCATGATTGTGTGAGTGTGTGTGTGTTTATCACAATGCAGGCAAACATTAACACCCATGATTGTGTGAGTGTGTGTGTGTGTGTGTGTTTATCACAATGCAGGCAAACATTAACACCCATGATTGTGTGAGTGTGTGTGTGTTTATCACAATGCAGGCAAACATTAACACCCATGATTGTGTGAGTGTGTGTGTGTTTATCACAATGCAGGCAAACATTAACACCCATGATTGTGTGAGTGTGTGTGTGTTTATCACAATGCAGGCAAACATTAACACCCATGATTGTGTGAGTGTGTGTGTGTGTGTGTGTTTATCACAATGCAGGCAAACATTAACACCCATGATTGTGTGAGTGTGTGTGTGTTTATCACAATGCAGGCAAACATTAACACCCATGATTGTGTGAGTGTGTGTGTGTTTATCACAATGCAGGCAAACATTAACACCCATGATTGTGTGAGTGTGTGTGTGTGTTTATCACAATGCAGGCAAACATTAACACCCATGATTGTGTGAGTGTGAGTGTGTGTTTATCACAATGCAGGCAAACATTAACACCCATGATTGTGTGTGTGTGTGTGTGTGTGTGTTTATCACAAACATTAACACCCGCACACCTCAAACTGTCATGTTTGTGCAAAATCTAGCAGAAAAAAGAACACATTCTCTTCAATCAATCAATCAATCAATGTTTACTTATATAGCCCTAAATCTTGCCTACTAATGTTTCTTCTTCAACAAAGACAGCAGTTAAAACAAAGACTGTCACCTGGAAAAGGTTGTCTGAGAGTCCAGGAGTCTGATGCCGTGGTTTGTTAGAAGAATTGTAAGTAATCACACAACTCTTACGCTTAAAGGCCGTTGCTATAGTTGTTATCAATTGTGCTGAAGTTGTACTTTTCTATCTGCAAAGGGATAACTCCCAATCTGCTTTTTGCAGTTGATCCCATCAACTGGGATGAGAATCAGCACTTCCAAGTCATCTCCGGGTTGGGGAAGAGATCTTTCCCCAAGTGGAGGAGTACCTGGGAGTCTTGTTCACCAGTGAGGGAAGAGTGGATGGTGAGATCGACAGGTGGATCGCTGCGGCGTCTTCAGTAATGCGGACGATGTATCGATCCGTTGTGGTGAATAAGGAGCTGAGCCGGAAGGCAAAGCTCTCGATTTACCGGTCGATCTACGTTCCCATCCTCACCTATGGTCATGAGTTTGTGTTTTGACCAAAAGGACAAGATCACGAGTACGGGGAAGACCCAGGACACGTTGGGAAGACTATGCCTGTGCATCTTAGTCTATACGCTCATTGATGATTTCTACACCATTTTTTTGAAAGATATCATACATTTCCGAAATTGCACTCAAAAAGGTTTTAGTGGACAAAAAATAATAAGATCAATAAAGACTAATAATAAGAAAGTTATTCAATATCTCAAAGGAGTTTGATTAGAAACAAAAGCCAAAAGCAGTCAAGTTGTCACGTGGTGTAAATGGTAAATAAAAACAGAATTGCAAATCTTTTTCAACGTATTTCCAATTGAATAAACTGCAAAGACAAGATCTTTCATGTTCACACTGAGGAACTTACTCAGGATACTTCTTTTCCTCTTTGTTCCCATTTGAAATGTGGACTCGTCAGACCACACAACACTTTTCCACTTTGCATCAGTCCAGCTTAGATGAGCTCGGGCCCAGTTTCTGGGTGTTGTTGATAAATGGCTTTTCCTTTGCATAGTAGCGACCAACTGTAGTTACTGACAGTGGTTTTCTGAAGTGTTCCTATCCCCATGAGGTGATATCCTTTACACACTAATGTCGCTTTTTGATCCAGTACCGCCTGAGGGATCCAAGGTCACGGGTATTCAATGTTACTTTGCAGCAATTTCTCCAGATTCTCTGAAGTTTTTGATGATATTACGGACTGTAGGTGGTGAAATCCCTAAATTCATTGCAATAGTTTGTTGAGACATGTTGTTCTTAAACTGTTGGGGACAATTTGCTCACACATTTATTTATTAAAGGTAAATAGAGCAAATTGTCTATTTCTGGCCATTTATTGAAGTGTGTATCAAACTGGTAGCCCTTGGCATTAATCAGTAGCCAAGAAGTAGCTCTTGCTTTCAAAAAGGTTGCTGACCCCTGCTTTAGACACACCTTTTGCAGTGATTTTGGACACTTTGGACACACCTTCGGACACACCTTTTTCGGTGTTTTTCGAAACTTTTTGGACACATTAGACACACCTTTACACACACCTTTTTTGGACACACTTTTTGGACACACCTTTTTCAGTGATTTTGGACACTTTAGACACACCTTTTTAAGTGTTTTTTGAAACTTTTTGGACACATTAGACACACCTTTTTCGGACACACTTTTTGAACACACCTTTTTCAGTGATTTTGGACACTTTGGACACACCTTTTTCTGTGTTTTTGGACACTTTTGACACTTTAGACACACTTTTTTCGGACACAGTTCTTGGACACACCTTTTTCAGTGATTTTGGACACTGGACACACCTTCGGACACACCTTTTTCGGACACAGTTCTTGGACACACCTTTTTCAGTGATTTTGGACACTGGACACACCTTCGGACACACCTTTTTCGGTGTTTTTGGACACTTTTTGACACTTTAGATACACCTTTTTCAAACACACTTCTTGGACAAACCTTTTTCAGTGATTTTGGACACTTTGGACACACCTTCGGACACACCTTTTTCGGTGTTTTTGGAAACTTTTTGGATACATTAGACGCACCTTTAGACACACTTTTCGGACACACCTTTTTTGGTGAATTTGGACACACCTTCAAACACACCTTTTTCTGTGTTTTTGGACACTTTTTGGACACTTTGGACACACCTTCGGACACACTTTGGACACACCTTTTTCGGACACACCTTTTTCTGTGTTTTTGGACACTTTTTGGACCCTTCAGACACACCTTTTTCGGTGTTTTTGGACACTTTGGAGTCTAGAGCACAAAGACAACAATTGAGGGCAACCTTTCATTAAAAAAAAAGTGAAAAACCCCAACATGTAAACACTTTACAGGTGAATTGAGGAGAGACTCCATCACAGGATCAGGTTCCCGTGTCCAACTTCCATCCATCCATTTTCTACCGCTTATTCCCTTTTTGGGGTGGCGGGGGGCACTGGCGCCTATCTCAGCTACAATCGGGCGGAAGGTGGGGTACACCCTGGACAAGTCGCGTGTCCAACTTGTCACTTAATAAATGGCATTCCACAAAACGGAGCAAGACTTGGAGCTTTTCAAATCAAATCTGCGTGACATTTCTTTTGGGAGGAGCCTGGGCTAAGTGGCGTCAGCACACGCAATAGTGGGATTCATCTCGCTACACGCGGTGGAAGTCGGCTTCCCAAATGAAGATGAATCATTCTAACCTTTGGCAAGTGTGGAAAATCAGGTAGTAAATCACATAAAAAAGACTTTGTCAGGGGTTGAAGAATACACGGCTGTCAGTTTGCAGCCACACACTAACAGGAAGTGATGCAATTAGGAGGCCTGCTTTTTCTCCCAGAAACACACACACACCTGAAAGAAGTGCTCACACGACACTTCCACTCCTGACAGGCTAACCTCCTCCAGCCCCTGAGGACAAAGCCATTCCCAATATGTGGAACGCTCTCCCTGACCACCTAAGGGCACCACAGACTGTGGATGCTTTTACAAAAAGGCTTAAAAACCTTTTAAAAAAAAAGAAGCCTTTTTTAGATATATGTGTGCTAGTTCTAGCTATTAAACTTTTCTAGTTTTTATTTACTTGTTGGGGGCAGCTATTTGTGGTTCTAACATTGTTGTTTTTTAATTGACTGTAGCTCTTTGAGGTTGTGTGTTCAATGTAAAGTGCTTTAACAAATAAAATCTATCATTTTTATTATTATTATTCACAGCTGACCTGGACATTCGAACGTTCTCTTGCCGTCTGAGAAGTGTTGTATCCCAAATAGCTGCAATCTCTTTCCCTTAAAGGCCTACTGAAATGAGATGTTCTTATTTAAACGGGGATAGCAGCTCCATTCTATGTACTTCATCATTTCAACATATTTCTGCTGAAAGGATTTAGTAGAGAACATCCACAATAAAGTTGGCAACTTTTGGTCGCTAATAAAAAAGCCTTGCCTGTACCGGAAGTAGCAGACGATGTGCGCGTGACGTCACGGGTTGTGGAGCTCCTCACATCTGAACATTGTTTACAATCATGGCCACCAGCAGCCAGAGCGATTCGGACCGAGAAAGCGACGATTTCCCCATTAATTTGAGCGAGGATGAAAGATTCGTGGATGAGGAAAGTGAGAGTGAAGGACTAAAAAATAAAAAATTAAAAAAATAAACAGCAGAGCGATTCAGATGTTATTAGACAAATTTACTAGGATAATTCTGGAAAATCCCTTATCTGCTTATTGTGTTACTAGTGTTTTAGTGAGATTATATGGTGGTACCTGAAAGTCAGAGGGGTGTGGCCACTGGTGTGGTGACCGCCAGTGTCTCTGAGGGAAGCCACGTTTCTTGACGGGGCGAAACGAAGGCAGCCGTTGGGGCCAGTCTAAGCTTTTTCCCCCCTCCTCCACAGTGGAAGCATCCCACGTTCGGGGGCGGCCGGTCGGAGGTCCGCAGCTAACTCTTTGACAGGTGCAGGAGGAACAATGCAAGCTCTCCACTCTTGTCTACAGTAAGAGCCGACTTAATACCACAATTTTCTCACCGAAACCTGCCGGTTGACATGTGAAGTGAAGCGAATTATATTTATATAGCGCTTTTTCTCTAGTGACTCAAAGCGCTTTACATAGTGAAACCCAATATCTAAGTTACATTAAAACCAGTGTGGGTGGCACTGGGAGCAGGTGGGTAAAGTGTCTTGCCCAAGGACACAACGCCAGTGACTTGGATGGCGGATGCGGGAATCGAACCTGCAACCCTCAAGTTGCTGGCACGGCCGCTTTACCGGGGCGGTTGAGAACCATTTTTCGCTTGACCGCTCTGTTCCATAGTAAAGCTTCACCTTCGGGAATGTAAACAATGAAACACCGGCTGTGTTTGTGTTGCTAAAGGCGGCCGCAATACACCGCTTCCCACCTACAGCTTTCTTCTTTGATGTCTCCATTATTCATTGAACAAATTGTAAAAGATTCAGCAACACAGATGTCCAGAATACTGTGGAATTATTCGATGAAAACAGATGTCTTATAGCTGGGATCGGTGCTGGAAAGAAATGTCCGCTACGATCCATTACGTCACACGCACGCGTCATCAATTCCGCGACATTTTCAACAGGATACTTCGTGGCAAATTTAAAATTGCAATTTACTAAACTAAAGCGGCCGTATTGTCATGTGTTGCAATGTTAATATTTCATCATTGATATATAAACTATCAGACTGTGTGGTGGCTAGTAGTGGCGACCGGTGCAATGGACGTGGAGTGGATCTAGATAATAGTGTGAGAGTCCAGTCCATAGTGGATCTAACATAATAGTGTGAGAGTCCAGTCCATAGTGGGTCTAACATAATAGTGTGAGAGTCCAGTCCATAGTGGATCTAACATAATAGTGAGAGTCCAGTCCATAGTGGATCTAACATAATAGTGAGAGTCCATTCCATAATGGATCTAACATAATAGTGAGAGTCCAGTCCATAGTGGATCTAACATAATAGTGAGAGTCCAGTCCATAGTGGATCTAACATAATAGTGTGAGAGTCCAGTCCATAGTGGATCTAACATAATAGTGAGAGTCCAGTCCATAGTGGATCTAACATAATAGTGAGAGTCCAGTCCATAGTGGATCTAACATAATAGTGAGAGTCCAGTCCATAGTGGATCTAACATAATAGTGAGAGTCCAGTCCATAGTGGATCTAACATAATAGTGAGAGTCCAGTCCATAGTGGATCTAACATAATAGTGTGAGTCCAGTCCATAGTGGATCTAACATAATAGTGAGAGTCCAGTCCATAGTGGATCTAACATAATAGTGTGACAGTCCAGTCCATAGTGGATCTAACATAATAGTGTGAGAGTCCAGTCCATAGTGGATCTAACATAATAGTGAGAGTCCAGTCCATAGTGGGTCTAACATAATAGTGAGAGTCCAGTCCATAGTGGATCTAACATAATAGTGAGAGTCCAGTCCATAGTGGATCTAACATAATAGTGTGAGAGTCCAGTCCATAGTGGATCTAACATAATAGTGTGAGAGTCCAGTCCATAGTGGATCTAACATAATAGTGTGAGAGTCCAGTCCATAGTGGATCTAACATAATAGTGAGAGTCCAGTCCATAGTGGATCTAACATAATAGTGAGAGTCCAGTCCATAGTGGATCTAACATAATAGTGAGAGTCCAGTCCATAGTGGATCTAACATAATAGTGAGAGTCCAGTCCATAGTGGATCTAACATAATAGTGAGAGTCCAGTCCATAGTGGATCTAACATAATAGTGTGAGTCCAGTCCATAGTGGATCTAACATAATAGTGTGAGAGTCCAGTCCATAGTGGATCTAACATAATAGTGAGAGTCCAGTCCATAGTGGATCTAACATAATAGTGAGAGTCCAGTCCATAGTGGATCTAACATAATATTGTGAGTCCAGTCCATAGTGGATCTAACATAATAGTGTGAGAGTCCAGTCCATAGTGGATCTAACATAATAGTGTGAGAGTCCAGTCCATAGTGGATCTAACATAATAGTGAGAGTCCAGTCCATAGTGGGTCTAACATAATAGTGAGAGTCCAGTCCATAGTGGATCTAACATAATAGTGAGAGTCCAGTCCATAGTGGATCTAACATAATAGTGTGAGAGCCCAGTCCATAGTGGGGCCATGAAGGGATCATCTTGAGTGGAAACAAGTCAGCAGCACAGAGACGTCCCCAATTGATGCACGGATGAGTGAACAGCTAGCGCTTCATCCGTGGTCACCTAATGACCTCTCCACACTTTAATATCCAGATGCCTTAAAGCAGAAGTAATTACTAATTTTTGGGATTCAGCCCAAAAACAGCACAAAAGGCGTCCAGGCGCTCTAAAATACTGAATGAGATGATCTCAGGTCACCTTGGTCCTTTTATCCTGAGCTACCCAGCATTAAAGCTGACATTTGGAGGCAAAAGCACTCCGTATTGTTGCTATTAAAAGTACACACACCATGCCATTCTCCGCCGCTTTCTTAAGCCCCCAAAAAGTATATATATAATTTTTTTTTTTTGCAGCATAAAAGTGCAAAGCCCCAGAGAAAAGCAGTCACGCCGTATTGAGGTCAAGAGACTTGAGCCAGAAAACCTGGCCGCTGTGTGCAGAAAGCAATTGGCTGGACTGTCGTGTGGCTTTATTGCTGATTCACAGCACCGGACAAAGAAGGGGAAAAGAGGAAAAAGAGCATGACTCCTGTCGTCAGCAGACAACTCTGTGTTGAGAACCATGCCTGCATCCTCACGCCCATGTGCAGCTTTTAAGTCAGCCTGTGGAGGCAAAGCATGGCTTCTCACACTTGAGGCAGCCGTTCTAGTGAAATGTTTGAAGGTTTTTGCAATCTATGCCATCCATCCATCCATCTTCTTCCGCTTATCAGGGGTTGGGTTGCGGTACAAGCAGAGAAGCCCAGACTCTGCTCTCCACAGCCACTTAACATCCACAGGCATTCCCGGGCCAGCTGGGAGATATCGTCTCTCCAACATGTCCTGGGTCTTCCGGTCTACCGGTCTTTCGTGCCCTTAATCCCTTCCCAGGGACCCAGGGCAGCATTTGACCAGGATGCCTGAGCCACCTTGTCTGGCTCATCTCCATGTGGAGAATCAGCGACTGTACTTCAAGCTCTGCCAAATGACCCTATCTCTGAAGGAGAGCCCCACCAATACAGGGAAAACTCATTTCAGTCCCTTGTACCTGGAATCATGTCCTTTCCGTCTCAACTGTGACTGTTCAAACATCCATCCATCCATCTTCAACTTCTTATCCGGAATCAGGTCGTGGGGACAACAGCTCCAGCAGAGACCCCCAGACTTTACTCTCCAGACAAACATTAGCAACATCCCTTATTAGCAACATTAGCAGGTCTCTCCAACGTGTCCTGGGTCTTCCGGTCTACGGGTCTTTCTTGCCCTTAGTCCCTTCCCAGGGAGCCAGGGCAGCATTTGACCAGGTTGCCTGAGCCACCTTGTCTGGCTCATCTCCATGTGGAGAATCTGCAACTGTACTTCAAGCTCTGCCAAATGACCCTATCTCTGAAGGAGAGCCCCACCACTAGAGAAAACTCATTTCAGTCCCTTGTACCAGGAATCATGTCCTTTCAGTCTCAACTGTGACTGTTCAAAAATCCATCTCTCCATCCATCTTCAACTTCTTATCCGGAATCAGGTCGTGGGGACAACAGCTCCAGCAGAGACCCCCGGACTTTACTCTCCAGACAAACATTGGCAACATCTCTCATTAGCAACATTAGCAGGTCTCTCCAATGTGTCCTGGGTCTTCCGGTCTACCAGTCTTTCGTGCCCTTAATCCCTTCCCAGGGAGCCAGGGAAGCATTTGACCAGGATGCCCGAGCCACCTTGTCTGGCTCATCTCCATGTGGAGAATCAGCGACTGTACTCCAAACTCTCCCAAATGACCCTATCTCTGAAGGAGAGCCCCACCACTAGAGAAAACTCATTTCAGTCCCTTGTACCCGGAATCATGTCCTTTCCGTCTCAACTGTGACTGTTCAAACATCCATCCATCCATCTTCAACTTCTTATCCAGAATCAGGTCGCGGGGACAACAGCTCCAGCAGAGACCCCCAGACTTTACTCTCCAGAGCAACATTAGCAACTTCCTCCTGGGGTATCCCAAAGGGTTTCCAGGCCAAAGAGAAGATGTAATCCCTCCATCTGGTCCTTGGCCTGCCCCAGAGTCTCCTCCAAGGGGGACGTGCAACAAGGACCTCCCTAGAGAGGCTCTATGGACTCCATGACACAGGACCCTGACCCGGATCTGTCAAGGATCGTGCGGTGACTGCCTGTGCACCAGTCTCCCCAAACTAAACTAAGTCACGCCCAGGCATCCTCCATAAAGAGATACACCCCAACCAGGAGGACCGCCATACTCGTTCCAGTGACCGCCGATGATGATGATGATGATGATGAGAGTGTCCGCCCTGAGATGGGTAGGTCGGGAGTTCAAACCGAGTCGTACCAAAGATTATAAAAATGGGAGCCATTACGTCTCTGCTTGGCACTCAGCTTCAATGGTTGGAATTGGGGGTTAAATCACCAAAAATGATTCCGGGGCGCGGCCACCGCTGCTGCTCACTGCTCCCCTCACCTCCCAGGGGGTGAACAAGGGGATGGGTCAAATGCAGAGGACACATTTCACCACACCTAAGTGCTGTGTTCTTTCACAAGACTAGGTCGTTCACATAATCAGGGGCGCATCAAACCAAAAATGCAAACAATGAAACCTTTTTAGAGCTGACCCCCCCCCCCCCCCCCCCCCCAGCACCCCCCTTCCCTCCTATTTATTTTGACCGCTCTAAACCGTGCTGTGACTGTTCGGCCGCCACAAAAGCATAAACAATTAACCCTCCCTTTCAGGCAAAATCCACCCACCTATTTTCCTCTGCCCTCCACCACCTCTGTGGGCTTCTGGAACAAACGCAAGGCCAGCACACGAGCTGCCTTGTCAACACTACAATAGGCAGATGACATTTTACACTAATTATAGATCTTGATTATAGATTTAATACGCTTGTATCTGCACTGTTTATTATCATAGCGTTGTACACATAAAGGTAGAAAAGCAGCATTTGTGACAAATCTGCCAAATGATTACACTTGCCAAGTATAAAAGCGTATGTTGAACAAATCACAAGTGTGCGCCATTTGATGAATGGCGAGGCCTGCACACCAGCAGTAATACTCATCGTCATGACAACCTGTTGATGTAGTCCCGCTGATAGACCTCTGACAGTACCGAGTTTTACCTCCTGAAATCTAAATATGTACTCACGTGTTCTTAGTCCCTATACCATTTTTGACATTTCGTGGATGTGTAATCAAAAGGTGCCCATCACTTTTTGAGTTATCGATAGCGGGATGAATATATATATATATATATATATATACATACATCCATTTTCTACCGCGTATTCCCTTTTGGGGTGGCGGGGGGCGCTGGCGCCTATCTCAGCTACAATCGGGCGGAAGGCGGGGTAGACCCTCGACAAGTCGCCACCTCTCTCTCTCTCTCTCTCTCTCTCTCTCTCTCTCTCTCTCTATAT
>NC_084633.1:22531795-22536795 GCF_033978795.1 Nerophis ophidion | reverse complement strand
GACCAGGGGGAAGATGCCACCATGACACCTTCAATTAGAGACTCCAGACCAGGAGGCCTCCTTAACTCCGGGCCTTGCAAAAAGTGCCTGGTTTATATCCGGCAAATAAACAACAGGTGTAAAGACAGCTCAACTACACCTGGTATCCAACACCATCATGGAGTTCATTTTCACCATCAATTGATGAAGGTGGACCCCGACTTAAACAAGTTGAAAAACTTATTGGGGTGTTACCATTTAGTGGTCTATTGTAGGGAATATGTACTGTACTGTGCAATCTACTAATAAAAGTATCAATCAATCAATCAATCAATGGATTTTCCTCTTTTCTGAAGTATAAATGTTCCAATGTTGGCTACCGTTGTCAGGGTTATTTGTTGTCGAACCCCGAGATGCAGAGATGGAGGCAGGCATTGGATATGAAGACATTATTTAATAGAAATAATAGAACAAGAACAAACAAAAAGCACGCACGTGGGCGGACTAACAAACTAAGGGAGCTAGCACTGGAAGCTAGAAAACAAAAAGGAACTTTAGCATAGAAGCTAGTGGATAGCAAACTGGAAATAACTAATGGCTAACAAGAACAGCTTACCGCTACAACGACCAGGACAAACTGTAGCATGACAGGTAATAGCTGAAAAGAATCACAGACACGACGAGAGCAACGACAAGTCCGAATGACAACACAATACAATGATCCACCTCCGTTCTGTCAATACTAAACACACAGAGGAGAAACTAAAACACAAACAAACTGTCAGTGGCAACTCTGACAACCGTATTTCCTTGAATTGCCGCCGGGTATATAGTATGCGCCTGACTAGAATTACTGCCGGGTCAAACTCGTTTCGCAAAATATTATTTTTATTAGTGCATGTCTAGAATTCCCGCCGGGTCAAACTCGTTTCGACAAATAATTAGCATATGCCTAGAATTTCCACAGGGTCAAACTCGTCACGTCACGAGTGACACATCACCTGTCATCATTTTCAAAATGGAGGAGGTGTAACGCCTGTTCGGCATCGTGGTACCGGGTTCGATTCCCTCGAGGATGCGTCAAACGAAGAACACAACAAGGGTAGGATCTAACAAATTTATTAACAAAAAGTGAGCTCTGAACAAAAACACTGGAGCTAATAAAAAAAAGGGAAACAAAAGACGCTAGCGTGAAAGCTAGGAAATATAAAGAACCAAGACTTGGCACGATGGCAGAAAAAGTAAAAACAAAGATGATTAGCATGTGAGCTAAAGATGACAATAAGGTGCCTTAGCTAATGAGCTAGCGAGAAAACATAACTGACGTTACTTGTTGCATGTGAGCAAACTAGAGTCCCAGAAAGAATAAACAGAAGAGGCTGGCTTATAAAAGGTGGTGAGTACAAGAACAGGTGCCGAGAACTGAGACTAGCAGGTGGAAATGATAAGCGACCATGGAAACGAACAAAACAGGAAGTAAACGGGTCGGAAAGGAGAATGAAAACACAGATGGAAAAATAAACAACAACATGTGAAGATCGGAGTAACCGATCGTAACAGGAGGCTGATTTCAATCATTTGAAATCGCATAAAGGGAAGAAGATTAAGAGCTATTCAGTAGGATTTAAGGTCCAAGCTATTGAATATGCTAAAAAGAACAGTAAGCAGCTATGTTTTATTAATATACCGTAGCTGCGTGTGTCAAATATGAGTCATTAAATGACTCCCGCCTCCTGGTGGTAGAGGGCGCTAGTGATCCCTCTTGCGACTACTCGGCTGCAGAAGAAGTGACAACAAGCAGCAAGAGTTTATTTTTTCCTCTCGCTTGCACTTTTAACATGTAGGATAACATATCTAAAATAAAACAGTTTTCTAAACTGGACTTTCAATGGAAGCAGGAGGTAATAAAGGAAGATCTCCATCGAGACAGAGAGACTTTTAAAACTGAAGAAAGATAAGGAAGACTTCTATAAACAAGTTATTGATGCTTTTGATCCGAAGGAGCTGGAATGCATTTCATTTATAAGTACCGTATTTTTCGGACTATAAGTCGCAGTCTTGGCCACAGTCCAGCGGGGGTGAGACTTGGCCAAACTATAATTTTATTTTATTTTATTTATTTTTTTCCGCTGGACTGTGGAGAGGACTACGACTTATAGTCCGAAAAATACGGTAAAGGTAAGACCATAATAACGTTTTTTCAAATAATAATAATAATAATGGATTAGATTTATATCGCGCTTTTCCACAGCTGCCCTGGGGTAGACTGATGGAAGCGTGGCTGCCAGTTTGCACCTACGGCCCCTCCGACCACCAACAATCATTCATTCACCAATGTGAGCGGCACCCGGGGCAAAGGGTGAAGTGTCCTGCCCAAGGACACAACAGCAGTGACTTTGATGTCAATAGGTGGGAAGCGAACCTGCAACCCTCAGGTTTCTGGCACGGCCGCTCTACCCACTATGCCATGCCGCCCCATAATAAATGTGCTTTTCATGATGGTATCCTTACATCACACTCAAATTTATAAGCACAGGCCTAAATTTACCGCATGCCTTTGGTAAGTGCCGGAGTAATTAGAGGTTTTAAAATAATTAGCGCCCCGGCGGCAATTCAAGGAAATACGGTATTTGTTTGGAACAACGCCAAAGCATCAAATCATAAAGGTCCTGCATTTTGAAAGCTTCTAGTCTAAACACTTTTTTCTAACAATGGACTAGTCTTTGTCCCCATGACAATATTTGGTACCTGTAACAAAATGCATTTCGATACGTTTCTAAGTAAAGGGAACCACACAAAATGTCATTATTGGCTTTTCTGTCTTGCTTGTGGTGAAGGCGGTGGCATTTTTTACCGCTCCCTTCTTCTTCCTACTTGCTGTCTTTAGTTTGTCTTGTCTACACGTTTTTGAAGCCTCTTTCTTTGCGCTGTCCTCCAAATCCAAACATCAGACATCCCTGCTCTGATAACACAAAGCTGTTTCTTTCTTTAAAGGGGAACATTATCACCATTTCAAAAGGGTTAAAAACAATAAAAATCAGTTTCCAGTGGCTTGTTGTATTTTTTTTCAAAATTTGACCGGTCCCGTAATATCCCTAAATGAAGCTTTAAAGTGCCTTATTTTCGCTATCTTCAAAACCACTGTCCATTTCCCTGTGACGTCACACAGTGCTGCCAATACAAACAACATGGCGGTTAGCACAGCAAGATATAGCGACATTAGCTCGGATTCAGACTCGGATTTCAGCGGCTTAAGCGATTCAACAGATTACGCATGTATTGAAACAGATGGTTGGAGTATGAAAGTATTGAAGAAGAAACTGAAGCTATTGAGCGAATAGCTATTGACGCTATTCATAGCCATAGCGTGGGTGTACCTAATGAAGTGGCCCATAGCATGGCTGCCTTATTAGCATCGCCGGTAAAATGTGCGGACCAAACGATCAGGACTTTCGCATCTTGTGACACTGGAGCAACTTAAATCCGTCGATTAGTAAGTGTTTGTTTCGCATTAAATGTGGGTATCTAGTTTCAAATGTACATACAGCTAGCGTAAATAGCATATTAGCACCAATTAGCGTAGCATGTTAGCACCGATTAGCTTCAAATGTACATACAGCTAGTGTAAATAGCATATTAGCACCAATTAGCGTAGCATGTTAGCACCGATTAGCTGGCAGTCATGCCGAGACCAACTATGTCTGATTAGCACATAAGTCAACAATATCAACAAAACTCACCTTTGTGATTTGGTTGACTTACTGGTTGCAAATGCATCTACAGGTTATCCATACATCTCTGTGCCATGTCTGTCTTAGCATCGCCGGTAAATAGCATGTTAGCATCGATTAGCCGGCAGTCACGCCGCAACCAAATATGTCTGATTAGCACATAAGTCAACAACATCAACAAAACTCACCTTTGTGATTTGGTTGACTTAATGGTTGCAAATGCATCTGCAGGTTATCCATACATCTCTGTGCCATGTCTGTCTTAGCATCGCCGGTCAAATGTGGAGACACTCTGGTACATTCAATGGGGGTCTGGCGGCAGATTTCTTGCCAGTGGTGCAACTTGAATCCCTCCCTGTTAGTGTTGTTACACCCTCCGACAACACACCCACCAGGCATGATGTCTCCAAGGTTCCAAAAAATAGTCGAAAAAACGTAAAATAACAGAGCTGAGACCCGGTGTTTGTAATGTGAAAATGAAAATGGTGGGTGTGTTACCTCGGTGACGTCACATTCTGACGTCATCGCTAAAAGACCGATAAACAGAAAGGCGTTTAATTTGCCAAAATTCACCCATTTAGAGTTTGGAAATCGGTTAAAAAAATAGATGGTCTTTTTTCTGCACCATCAAGGTATATATTGACGCTTACATAGGTCTGCTGATAATGTTCCCCTTTAATAGAATAATAATGAATCAAAATCAATGACATTATGAATTATTGACCTATTCAAGGCTCCGATTACGTCACGTTAAATATTCCACTTTGAGATATTTTTGGGGAAAATGTTGCGTATTTTGTGTTTGCTATGTAAAAAATGAGCTGTTTTTTTTTAAAGAAGGGCCTAAAATGAACAAACAAAAAAACATAAACAACAATAAAACTTATAAATGACGGATGGATCGGAAGTTGATCTTGAGATTATTGCGTTAAAATTAAACAGTAAAAAAAATGTATAATTTATTTTCAAACACTCTAAACCAGGGGTGTCAAACTCACATACAGAGTGGGCCAAAATGTTCAACTGAACAAAGCCGCGGGCCGAGGTTGAACAAATTAAGTGAAGTGAATTATATTTATATAGCGCTTTTTCTCTAGTGACTCAAAGCGCTTTACATAGTGAAACCCAATATCTAAGTTACATTTAAAGCAGTGTGGGTGGCACTGGGAGCAGGTGGGTAAAGTGTCTTGCCCAAGGACACAACGGCAGTGACTAGGATGGCACAAGCGGGGATCGAACCTGCAACCCTCAAGTTGCTGGCACGGCCGCTCTACCAACCGAGCTATACCG